>NW_015151186.1:51295-100862 GCF_000732505.1 Cyprinodon variegatus
AGTTTGTCTTTATTTAGAAAATATCGATGTTGTGCCCATTAAATTTCCTGTTGTAGATTGACCCTGAGATTCTGGTGCCTATCCGCTTTCGACCACCCCTCAGTGTACATTGGTCATTGCTTGGCCCCCCTCATAAAAATTTTCCGGCTACGCTTCTGCCTTCCAGCTCCCTTCAAATGCTGGCAGAACTTAAATTCCTGTTAATGTTCTATGGCTTGAGCCATTTCCAAAAGAAGATTGAGGATAGAATTCAGACTTGATCTAGAAATGCAATAAAGATACACCCCCAAAGCTGGGCTTCTGTTATTTAACTGAATTAGTTATTAAAAACCTGGAGTGGTGGACTTCAGAAGCATCAACATGTTCATGAATAGAGGCTGTTGTCCAGTAAAAAAACACCATCTTACATATTAGGAATCAATAGTTTTGTTTTGGCAATTGTTCCTACTGAAAACCTAAAAACATAATTTTAAGGGCATTTTATGGGAGCTCAGGGAGGGAGGATTTCAGTTTTCCTAAGCATTGGGCTGTGCCGGGATCTTGCTAATGTAACCGATGGGGTGGTAATTTTCCACATATAAGAGCCCTTCTAAATCCTAACGTGAGACTGCATAATAAAGAAGCATTATTGCGGTGCCTTTCTCTCATCACCCCTTAATATCATTCAATGAAAAGACAAATCCCGCCACCTACACCCCATGTCCTGAGATTTTACATCATACATCAAAACAGTAGTTGATATTTGGCCAATTTGACCTTTGAATATTGAAAGTATTCTATTTATTGATGCAAGAATGCATGTAGTTTCTTTTCAGGTGATGTAAATACAATAAATTTGTTTATTTTATCCTATTAAACTTTTTTAACGAAAACTACTTTTCATGCACTGTGCAATCCTCCTGGCCTTTATTAAAGCAGGCTTTTTCCCAGGAGGGATGGAGCCCTCACAACATAGAAGGTAGGTGGGGTTGAGGTTTTAAAGCCCCCCCAAAAAAGCAAACAAACAAACAAAAAAAGCAAAGAAAACACGCCCCATGCTCATGCTCCATCTCTGTCACGGTGAGACGGGGAAATGAAGAGATGTTGACTGACAGGCAATGGTGCACTCCAAGAATGAAGAGCATGTCATCCCTCAAAGTGAATCCCTTCTTACAGCTGCAGAGTTGTCTGCAGCAGATGAACATGCTTTAACAAAAAACAAAAAGGTGTTTGCGTCTCATTATCTGGTTGCATCTGAAACGAACAAATGAAAGGGTTTGTGTTTGAGAATTGCTCTCCTTCTTTGACCTGCAGGATTTCCTTTACTTCAAGGTGGGAAACAGCTGGTTTAATCACATATTTGCAGTCATTTCATAGAAACACACACAGTGAGCCCCTCTTATTGTGTTTTTTTGCTTTTCTACTGAAAGAAACCCTAGTCGACAACATGCTCAGCCAAAGAGAAAGATTTAATCTATTTTTAACGTATGCTAACAGAAATCATAGCTTAATTTCTGCATACATAAGATCTTCAAACAGAAAAGATTTGTTCAAAATTATTTCAAATCTTTTTTTTCTTACCCTAATCCATTATATTTCTATAAAAACTCTTCTTAAATACAATCTAACTGGTTTAGAAGTAAATTGTAAGGGGGAAAAAAGCAGCAACATGGTTAATATTCAGTTATGAAATAATAATTTGCTGAAGTTGCTTCTGATTGCATTTCAATATTTTGTTTCAGGACACTAACCTATTTCAAAACCTAATATTTTTACCCGGATTCACTGTACTTAGAGAAAAAAAATAAAAAAATAAAAAAACCTAATTTGAAATCCCTCTTTCTGTCCAATACCCAAAACCTTTGGGCCAAATTGAACTGTTTTTTAATCATTTAAACAAAATTATATAATATTTACAGTACATATTACAAAAACAAACAAAAAAATCCAACTGGATAAAAGTAACACCAGATAATGATGCTGCCAACACCATGTTTTACTGTGAGTGTGATGTGCTTCTGGTTATATGCGTAGCTGCTTTTATTTAAAACCTGTCTTTCTAAATTTTGGCTTAACATTAAACTTAATCTACATAGAATCATAATGCCTTCTCCAAAAAACAAGTTTCAGGAGATTTCCAGATAGATTTTTTTTTTTGAACAAAATGCTTCTTTCTATTGACTTAGATTTAGCACATGCAGTACATGAAACACATTCCTGCACCTCTTTCTTTCTCTCTGTTTGTGCGTCTGTGATCGTTTTTCCTACCTATTTTTCTGACTGATACCTTTATAAAGTTAGATCAATTTCCTTGGTAATATCTCTTCAAACTACACAAACACTAATATTCTAATAACATCTTATATCACCTAATAACCCTCAGAACCCTTTTTGTTGATGGCAAAGAAGAGCAATAAGAGTGAGTGTTCATTCAAACAGGTTATTGCAGTTTTTTATCAATGTATTTTTTATTCCTACATATTTGTTGTTCAATCATTAAAGGAAAAAGTATTGTTGAAACTTTTGATTAAAAAAAACAACTTATGATCAGCTTTGTTGCTACAAAAAGGAATTCTCCATGTCTGCATACTTTAGAGCAGGCTCCCTGTTTGATGCATGCTGAGGAGGTGGGTGTTTCCATCCCGGCCACTCTGATGTTGGGAAGAATAGCTCTTGCATCCTACTCAGTCTGCTCTCTACTCTCCCAGCTCTCCTGTTTCTTGCAGACTGCCTGCCTTCCAGCGTAGTGCTGTCCTTTCACTCACTACTATTCATTACCATCTAGTGTGCGTTTTCTTAAACCTACATAGGTGGACAAAAAGCGCTGGCACAGAGCACTGAAGCACGTTTTGTGCTTGGTTGAAAGAAGCATTCACATACATCTAAATTATTCTGGAAAGACTGAAGCTACGACTAAATTGCAGTTTTGTTACGGACAGGACACTGACCTTTGAGGTAAGAGGAATGCACTCTGAGCAGTTATCTGTAATGTTTTCTGTGTTGGTTTTGTTTGGGTCATATTTGCCGCTTTGGCTGCTTTGCAAGCTTTTTTCTCACCAAGTTTTGGATTATTTAATGCATATTTCTATATAGATTTAATGTTCTCTCCTACGACACATTTTCCGATGTAAAGAAGTCCTTTCTGTCCTGTCTTTTAAAGTCATAATTTGACTCTGCACATGTAGTTAGAGTTGCAAAAGACCAAAAAGAAAGGATTTAGGGGATGATTTGTTGTTCAGAACAATCGTATGTGCAGCTCCTGCTGATGGTTTCTGTGACCACTCAGTGGGGATGTCTTTGCTGGGTTTGCTCTCCCTCTCTCTGTGTCTAACCCCTCCTTGCCTCTCCTCTCTCCTGTGCCTGCATGTATTCACAGTTAGTCTCAGTCACCGCTCTGCTTGTTTGCCACAGACCAGTGGCTCCAGTTGGTTGGCAGACTGTGGTTACACATTAAATGTTGGGGTGTTCCATAGGTGCCATATTGTCCATTTGTCTTAAACAAGAGTAACATACAAGACATGCGAAATGGGGCTGACCCAGATGGTTGGACGTCCGGCTCCCTGAGTTTATTTATGTTTGTGTCAGTGTGTTTTTCTCTGAGGTGCAGAGAGGTGAGTCATACAGACTCTCACTGGTGGCTGCCACTGGCAGTCAGTGTAACCATGTCATGATGTGTGATTTGCAAATCGACAGTGTCTGATAAAGCAGAAACACAAACCTTCTAGGAAATGAAAACAGGCTTTCTTGAAAGGCTGTTTCCCACTGATTTGTTTACAAAAGTGCAATGTGAGGTCAAGGTCTTTGACACGGGTGAACTGGATATTAATCATAGCAAAGCTTTAAACAATTGTACTTTCTCTTATATGATTTGATTTATATACCTAAAACATTTTCCACTTGGTGCAAATAGTATTGTGATTTCAGCCATGTAGCTCAAGTAAGGCATAAAGAATGATGGGTTGCAGTAAGTTTGGCAATGATAACCTTTGGCCAACATAAAACAGATCTGATGTCCTCCACATCATATCTCAGTTGAACTTGAATCCATTCAGGGCAAAGTTATGCTGTTAAGATCCCAGTAGATTTCTGAGCAAGGTTTTTAACTCATCTTACATTCGGTTGCAGCAATTAAGTCAGATAAGAAACTCTGACTGCCAAGTTTTATTGGAAACGTGAAAATCTGGCACAGAATCCTGGAAAACATGTCTGTGTTAATGATGTTTTGACTGTTTAATCTGCATTTTCATCTGTGCAACATTTCACACAGAGTGATGGCATTTTTAGGCTAAGAGCTGATTAACAGGAAGTGTTTTTGCAGTAAATAAAAGACTGCATAAGTGTGGATACCCCTGGAATAGTACTTTTTCTGCAGATTTTGATCCAGTGGAAACATTCAGTGTTGTTTGGTTGAAATCCAATGGAAACAATATTATGTTTTAGCATTTACGGACTATGAATGTTATTAAAGTTCCCACAGCCTTATTGAGGTTATCTGACAAAATTTCTGTTAGATTTTCAGTTGGACATGGTTACAACATCCTAACTATGATGCTTATAAACTGAATGCCTTTTAAACTTCAGCACTTGCATAGATCCTTTGTTCTCAAAAGCTATATGATCTTTTCAAAATTGTACGAACTTTGAAAAGAAGCCATCTTTTCTATTTGAAGAAAGGCAATTTGACAGCATGATTCCACCAATACCATGCTTATGTATAGGTTATTTGTTTAATGTATTCTTTTGCTTCTGTTTAAAAAAAAATACCTTTGGATTGCTGGTCCAGGATTTCTTGTTTGGTTTCATCAGACCATGAAATGTTCCCCGAAATGTTGGAGAATTCAGACACCTTCATTTTTTCCAACCCTTCCCCTTAATCAAGACAGAGAATCTGTAAACTTTTGTAAGATGATAACATGAAGATCCTACAGCTCCTTTAAGGTATAACTGAGGATTTTCACAAATTTTTGAAAAGACCTGCCCTCTCCAGCAAATGCACATTCACAATCCTGTACCCGCTCAGAAGGAATGCTTATTAAACGTGTGCAAGAGAATGCACAAGCCCATTTCTCCTTGTGCACGTTCTGTTTAAAAGTTGCGGTTTGCATCACTCATACAAGCTTACTTTCCAAAATAAGATTTGCAATTTCCCACTATGTCAGACTAACCACCGGTAGGTGAAAATGGGGACGAGCACGTAGGACGGCCTTATGTAAACATTTTACCAGGATGATTGAAAATTAGGAGGACCATATATTTTGATGATCAACCCGGAAAAAGAACATCCTCCTCTATACCTTTAAGTGCAGCCGTTACAGCAATCTTTTCCTGACTTCTTCCCTTTTTGTCTTTTCATTAATTTTGAAGAGAAAATCCAGTTTTTGCATGAACTTTTGTCCCATATTTTTTTCTCTTCTTGATAACGGCCCTTTATCCTGCCATGGTTTAATATTTGAGTCTGTGTTTTATTTAACATGTTTTGTCCTGCTCCTTACCGTGCTGTAAGATCTTTCTGATCTTCTGTAACCTGTCTGCCAGGAGTGGCTTTGACTAAACATGATGTTTACCAGATTAAAAGTAGCATCCTGGACTTCTACCATTATAAACTACACTTTTAACCCCTCAAAAATTTGTAGGATAACTAAATTACATGAATGATAAATGATGCCATTATGATTGTTCTCTGGAAACTAGGCCATTAAAGACCAACGCCATAGGTATATCTCTACTATAGAAAAGGCTTAACGGCTTAATCTGATGGAAAGTGTTTTGAAGCGCTTGAGCAGACGAGCATGCTCATGCAAACACATTCTCAGAATCTGTACGATCTCCAGTGAGCATTTTAGAATGGCTGTTTCTGTGCAGAACGCTTAACAACTGGCCCCGCAGAGCTTTACAGCCCTTAACTCTCCCACTGCGTGCAGTTTTTTTTTCTTTTTAGTGTGGTTTTGTGACTTTCAAAATAGTAATTATTCCAGCCTGACTTGCTAAAAAAAGACCCCAGCAAAAAACAAAGGAAAAAATGTAAATGCAAAGTATTGTGTACATCTGCTGTGTCAAGTGCTTCAAGTCAAGGGTTGAGATGGCAAAAAAAAAATGCCAGATGAGTGTTTGAAGTTGGTCTGTGCCAATGGATGCCAGGCTGTGCTCTGTGTTCGTCTGGCTGGATTCCCAGTACTCCCCATGTGCTTCATATCCCACAGACTTCCACGTCCACTCACTTCTCCTAAGGCTCCACTGAACCTGTAAATTTCTCTTTTAGCCCACACAGCCAGAGCGTGTTTATCTGCAAATGTCTGCTAAATTGATTGCCCTGAGGGATAAATTAAGTTGATGTCTTGCTAAAAAAAAAAGAAAACAGAAGAAAATAGAGCGAGAAGCAGCGTGTTTGCTTTTGTGTGCTTTTCTGTTAGGGACTTATAATTTATTTAAAATAATCTATTAGACAAATGCATATGTTTTCAACATGTAAGCTTGCTTAAAGTCGTTTTTCTTAATTGTTTTATCTTCATGCTTTTCACGGTTTCAAAAAGATGCACTTTCATCAAACAAGTGGCATAGTCATGAGATAAGAAGCTTTAAGGCTTCTTAGCTCAGCAGTGGGAGGGACGGGAATCCCTAAACTCTCTGTACATGTCAATCAAATAAGCCAAAAAACCCTCGCTGAGAATACACACAGAACCATAAGAGCCAGGAGTCGGAGCATACACACACAGCAGCTGAGAGAATGCCTGGGGAAGGCACTACTAATCTCATTCTCTGCTGACACATAGTGATCATCTATGCATGCTTTCGCAGCTCTTTCTCTTACAATGCTGATATTCCAAACCTCGAGGTGTGTTTACTCCTATCCGTGTCAGCAGATCAGAAAACTACAGCTTTCCACTACCTGTAACACTGATCCTAACTAGTTGATGTTGCACAGCCGGTCCTATGTGGCTCTTTAGAAGCAAGGGAGAAATTAAATCATTGAGCATTAATTAAGAACTGAAAAACATCTATATGACACTCCAAGTAGTAGGTTGCATGTGGTTGATCCAAAGTAATTCTTTACCCTGACATATTCATTCAGTTTATTTATTGATTTTAGATTGAGATTTAAACTGTTTTAATTAGAAAAAGAATTTTCCTCAGAAACTAATTTCTCCAACCAATAATAAACCATTGTTAAGGATAGTTAGTTTAAAAAAATACATATTAGTTTTAGTAGCAGTAGTGTAATTTGGTCATTTTAGTAGTATTCTTTTTGCCAGTTTACATTTTATTAAAAAATGGCATGCTTATTTATACCCCTCACAATAATCCTGACTCACAAGCTCCTGATTGGTCATCTGTCTTTTCTTGTGTGACTGGCTGTCACCGCTGTCACTCCTGAGAATCTCATTTTACAAACATCTGATGCACCACTTAATCGGGTCTGTGAAAGGTCTTGTAGAAAAAATTGTGTCTGCAAAAGAGTTGGTGAGGGAGTCTGCTACTGTAAATTAGGCATTTTTTCGTCTCTTGGGTCAAGTAATCTAGAACGGTTGTAATATCAGGTGTAGGAATCTTTCAATTGGTGCCATGTGCGTGCGTGTGTTTGCGTGTTTGGTTATTAGACTCACAGTCAGGATGTCTGAAAAAAGTAAGAGAGAGATAAAAGACTCCTTTAAACATTAAAGTGTAAAGTACATTAAAATAATTGTGAAACACCCCTCCTAAAATACCTTAATTGGCTCCATAAGGCAGCATATCCACTTCAAGATCCTCCACCGGATTTTAAAGCTTTCAATAACCTTGTAAAGTATATTTGTTTTATTAAAAGTGCTGATAAATCAAATGTGTTATTGTTACATAACCTGAGGGAAGCATCCAGGGGGCATCCGATAAAGATGCCACCTCAACTGACTCCTTTCGATGTGGAGGAGAAGTGACTCTACTCTGGGCCTCTCTTGGATGAGGGGAGTTTCTTCCCCTATCTAAGGGAGTGCCCACCCACCCTACATAGAAAGCTCATTTCAGTCGCTTGTATCAGGGATCTTGTTCTTTCAGTCATGATCCAGATTTCTTGATATTCAGTGAAGGTAGGGACATACAGCGACCTGTAAATCGGGAGCTTTACCTCTTCACTCAACTCTCTTCACCAACAGAACCGGTGCAGCATCAACATTATATTGACATTGCATTTCCTCACCGATCCGTCTTTTGATCTCTCGTTCCATCCTCCCCTGATTCGTGAACAGGAACCAAAGATAATTAAACCTCTCCACTAGAGAGAGGAACTCTCCTCCAATCTGAAGGTGCAAGCCAATTATTTCTGGTTGAGAACCATGACCTCGAACTTAAAGGAGCTAATCCTCATTCTAGCCGTTTCAGGCATGAGGTTACCTGGTACAGCTGCCACCTCACTCACGTGCCAGATTGAGGTCCGTCTGCAAACGCCTGGTGGTCGGGTTCCTCCTCATGGGACATGGCCGGACCAAGCACGAAGGAGACAATACAATCAGGCTAAAAGAACCCAGAATAAAGTACATTTCTATTCACCCATTGGTTGTGGACTCAGCATTTTGGCCACAGACAATTCATGAGTTTGTTACGGTTCCAGCTGCTCACATTTGGACATAAGCCAATCAGCTCTGAAGTCAATGCTAGCGTGGGCAGATTTTTGCATTTGCACTGAAAGCACATTTTGTTTCTAAAGGAATGTCTTAGATCTGCACAGCATGCTTCAATCTGAATCAATCTGTGTGTTTTGGATGGATTTCTTGAAGTTATTTAGCTTAGTATTAATCATATTAGCGCCTAAACTGAGATATGCAAGTATATGGAGTTGAACATATTGAAAATGCAAGCTGTGGCTGATTGTGCTGATGAGGAGATTGTGTATTTAGATGTTATTATTAGGTAATTATTTCCACCTGAGATGCATCAGATTGCACAGCCTTTAATGCACTGATGAAAATGTTTATTTTAAAATGTCACACAGTCATTTAACTGAAATAAACTGATCATCGTTTATCCTTTTCTTGTGTTTTTTTGTGTTTGGGATATGAGATACTGACTTCAGCTGTTTGAAATCATGAATATTAATACAGATTTATAGCTTCTTTGATGTCTCTGAGTCAAAAAAGTCTGATAGTCTTGTGTTAATATAAAAATGATTTGTCTGCCTTGTTGCTGTGATAAAATATGTGTTTTTTTGCTGAGCTTCCTTTGTAGATGTTTGAGTGGGTGACATTTGCTGAACAAGGGTCAGTCTGTTGGGCGGAGAGGCATGGAGATCAGAGGAACAATGCTGTAAGACTTTCCCTTGTTCCTTGTTTTCACTTTGGGTGGAGGACATTTGCTTGGTTTGATTTTCAAAGAAAACTAGTAATTCATATTATACATATATAAAATGATACTGATATCTTCTTATATTTGTACAACAGGAATTAATTAGTTTCACAGATTATTGAATGGACTGTTGGTATAGTATCTTCCTAAAAAGGTTTATAATATAGCCAAAGTAGGGCTGGCTGATCTAGTCATACTAGATCTGGAATGCATATTTATGCTGAAATGGATAGATCAGAGCATTATTTATAGCATTATTATGTTCTATACTTTTTCTTCTGAAGCTCATGGATAAGGAGTCCTTTAATACCCATGTCTGTATAAGTTGTAGTAAAATCAAGACTTGAATTGGACCTAATATGTTTTTCTCTTCTACCTTTAGAACTAGAATTGCCTAAGCAGATAACACACTTATATGTTTTTGTTCTAAATGAATCACCTACAAAGAAATCTATGTTTTTCACTTACAGCTGAATTTGTAGTCAGATGTGTATTCATTAAAGTATTAAAGTAAATATATACTCCTGGTTTGGCCAGATGATTTATTATTGAAAGGATTTTTTAGCCCGGTTGACAGCTTGGTTCTTGCCAGAAATAACGGAAAAGGCCAGACATTTCTCAAGGCCCAGCAATGAGAAACAATAGCACAGGTCCATCCCTGTATTGTTTCCCCAGCACTGCTCCTTAATGGGTTCCTGGCATTGACAGGCAGGAAAAAACAGAGTCTGTCCTGAGAGAAGCCCAGAGTGCTGAGGGTAACACGGGACTTCCTTAGTGGAACCTTTTGTCGTCAAATACTGAGTTCTAATTTGTTGGATGCAGGAGGCAGGAACTTCCTGTTTCAATGTTGTTGGAAATGACCACTCCCTGAGACCTGTGGAGTACACATTAAGCAGGAGTTTGTATTAGAACTTATTGAAATATAAATGTTAGCATTTAAGATGATGCGATTACATGCTTGAGGACTGAAGTGGACAGTAGCGGCTGCTGCTCTCTGAAACAGGAGAGGCTCAATGGTGTTAATTAAATCCAATCTCATGTATTGCAATAACAAATGTTGAAACACTTAAAACACATCACTACAACAGGTAAAATAGCTTGTATGAAGCTCTCTGAAATAATAAACTCCAGAAACCATGGCAAGAGTTCTGCACCAGATGACTGTTCTGAATGAATTATTAATTTTCTCTCTCACCTCTGTCTGGCCACTGTCAGTCAAAAATCATTTAGGATGTTTGCCAATCAGCATCAAGCAGCCAGCTTCATGACCCGCCCCTCCTCCATAGACCCCCCTAAGAGGTTTAGCCTCGCTGGAAGTGATGTATTTTGGCATGTTATCCAATCAGGGCTCTACTTTCTCACTACTTACCTCGTACTTATCTCTTGCCTTGAGGTGTATTTTTTACTTTCATCAAATGGTATACGCATATCTTATTTTTGAATTCCGACTTTAACCTTATTGAAGGATTTTTAGTGTATTAGGGCCTGTTAAAGGGTCACTATACTATCCTATTCTAAAGCTCTACACAACAATAACTTTCACCTATTTCCTTGAAATGTAGAATGTATTTACTATGTATCTCCTACCTGGGCTAAACAAATGGAGATGAGCTCTTGAGTGACTTGCCTTTGACTCCCTGAACCATACCTTTTTCAGTCATTGGACTGAATTAATGGGATGTCATTGTGACACTAGTCCTTCACCTAACCCTGTGGTTCTTTTAAACAGTTCATGCCCAGCCTTAACTGTTCTGCTGTCCACTTTCAATTGACATGATTTCTAGGGATATAAAGGTATGTATTTTTCTCTGCAAAAAGTTTTGGGTGCCACCTTTTTGGCTTGGCAGTCTCATACTTAATGGTTACAACATTTTCAACAGTACACTAGCAGAATGTTCAAATATAGAGTAAAACTCTACTATGTTGCTGATTGATTATGTTGAAATGT
Source organism: Cyprinodon variegatus (assembly GCF_000732505.1). NCBI lineage: Eukaryota > Metazoa > Chordata > Actinopteri > Cyprinodontiformes > Cyprinodontidae > Cyprinodon > Cyprinodon variegatus. Next base: position 62,535 of record NW_015151186.1, read on the forward strand.
ATAAAACAAGAAAACAAATATGAACAGAATATAAGAGAATAAGTCCATATACAAAGGGAGGGGAAAGAAGCAAATGCTTATTTAATTCAACCTCTGTCTGTTCCAAACGTTACAGTTCCAAATTCTCCCGAGTGGTGCAAGACGAAGGAATAAAGTGAATGTGATTGGTCGTTCATCAACAGGGCAGGATTGTTGTGGCGGAAGGTTGACAAGCAAGTTTGATTGTGTTTGATTTCTTGAAGGATCGTTGCTAACCAGTTAGCAACTTAGTGCTAGTAGGTTCCCAGTGGGAAATTTCATTAGGACCAAGTAACGCTAAATTAGTGACTTAGCAACACAACTCCATACTCGTGCTCTTTTGAATTGAGAAACAGCCAACAATTTACTCACCAGCTGTACACTTGTAATGTTCACCACTACTCTGCGAAGATTCTTATTTCCACCGTCGCGTATATTAGCTGCGACATATAAATCAAGATGCTATGACCAAAAAAATTTGATTGACAGATGACCGTTGATATATGATTAGCCAAATTTAGGGGGTTAAGGCTGACATATAAATAACTGTGAGTGACATTTTCTGCATTTTATAAGTCAGATCAGTTTAAAGTGGGAGAAAATTGCAGAACATTGCATTGTTTCCGCAAGGGAGACATTTAACATGGGGATCATCTTTGTTTATGTGAATGATGTGTGCTTGAGAAGCAGTCAGAGCAAGAGGCTCAGGAGCTCCGTTGAGCTGTTTTCAGTTAGATCTGATGCTCCTTGAATGCAAATTAGCAGCACAAAGACAGAGACTGTGGTTTTCTCCCAGAAAGGTGGGTTAATCTGCCTTCACATAAAGAAAGTGAATCTCAGGTGAAGTTAGAGTGACATTTCTGTTTCTGACATTTTGAATTGAAAAAGATTCCTGGATGGGAAGTGAAACCTCTTCAAATTTGTAAACAAAGTCCAGTGGATTGTTTTTTTAACTTTTCTGGAAGTACACCTTCAGCCCAAATATAGTAACACTTCACTCCTGACATCTTCCAACAGTGATGTCACTGTGCGGTAAGTCTAGCGCTATTCTCCCCGCTTTACAAGTAAAATCAAAGGGAACTTCTAGACATATCTGCAATCAACAACAATTATTTAAGATTTCGAGAGGACTTCACCATTGAAATTCAGAAGAGCTATAGTTAAACTGACAATGCCCACGTGAATGGCAGTTGGATATTGTAATACATTGGGTAAAAGTGAAAAAAAAATTAGTTATTTCACTTTTCCGATTTATGATCATCCAAGGACGGGTTCGTCGTTGGATTGCCAACTTAAAGAGGGAGGATTTACCATTGCACTTCTGGCCAGAGAAAAATAAAGTAAAATGTGGCCAAAATTTCGAAGAAGAATGTTTTCAAGATGACTTGGATAATAACAAGTTGTGACAAACACCAGATACAGCACTGGGACTTGCTTGACAGCTGATACCGCACCGTGATGTCACAAACCGGTAGGTGTCAGTAACATCTTTGACAAACATGGATGTCTCCAGTAAAGTACATTGAAATTAAATGGCTCTTAATTAAAAACACTTATCATTTATTGAACAGTATGTAATAATTTAATATTTAAAGTACTTTAAGAAGTTTGAATTCTGAATATGATGGGATTTTTCCTTCTTTGTTTCTTGACAAACTAACTACACAGATACAGTTCTGAGATTTCTTTCTTGCTTAAAAACATGTCAAAGTTAGACTTAGACAACTTTTATAGTCATTTCTTATACACAGAGTGTATAAAAAACGAAATTTAGTTTAGTACAGCTTTCAGACAGTAAGTGAACATTTCCATTTTATAAAGTGCAGCAGTGACAAAAAGTGACTTTTTGTTAAAATAATTAACGGCAAATTATCAAGTGACTTGCCAGCATTATGTCTGCCTTTAGCCAGAGCTCCCACTCTACATCCTTGCTTAGTAAGCAGCTCACACCAGCCTGCCCTGAAGACTCGGGGCTTTGCTGCTTCAACACAGATTTAAAAATAGGCTTTATCTTGACAAACTAACCACCCACATGATGTGTAGAGGTGTACCTTGTTGCTTAAAAACACCTTAAATCATATTTTGTGACAAGTGTAAAGTATGACAGCATTTGTACATTGTCCTTCATTGGTTACTGGCAAGTACTGGGTCTGACCAAAACCCCAGGAATGTACTGTAGGGCCCTATAAATGTGAACTTAGCTGGGAAAATGTGTATGGAAGCTTTACCGCAGGTGAAGCTCCAGGTGTTTAAATCGTAAGCGAAAAGGGACTGATAACTTTTGTTTCCAAATTCAGCTGGAAAGCACTGAGAGACTCCTTATCTCAAGCAAAGATTTCAAGTTTACAGTGTTTCAGTTTCACTGATTCACCTTCCCGCAGTCCTTGATTACATGTTTTCCTAAATTGAAAGGTTATTCCATTCACCACGTGGCCTCCACTGTGCTGGTTGTATTCTCTACTTACGGGGGGTTATGAGGTACTGAGCCCAGACTTATCTACAATGTTTTTACAATGTGAACTTCTTATCTGAAATACACAAATACCAAAACTCAGAGTTTTTGGTACATTTTTGCTGTGTCTCACACTGCTCTTGTAGATAGCATGAATGAGAAGGAGAGGCTACGGTTAAACCACAAGTATGTGAGCGTTTGGAGAGTTGATCAAACGTTTGAACAGCACAAAGTCCTCAGCTGAACAGACTGAAGTATCATATTGAGTCCTATGTTTTTTCTTTACCTTGTTCATCTATGTTAATATTACAGAACACAAACTTTTTATTAATAATAATTGGACTTAATTAATCTCACATTGAAGAAGTTAACCTCTACATTCAACCCATCCCCTTGGGGAGCAGTGGGCGGCCATTGTGCAGTGCCCAGGTAGCCGTGTGGGTTTTAGGGTCTTGCTCAGGGACCCAGTGTGCATGCTGTAGGGATTGAACCGAGTACTTGCAAACTTCTCAAAGCACAAGCGCACTGCTCTAACCACTAGGCCAAAACTCCCCCAATAAGTAATACAACATAATAACACATCAACTTTTAAAGAGTGTTAAAGGCTTAATGGTATTTATGGTATTTTACCTGTGATAAATTGGGAGTTGATTTTTAAAAGTATTCATATTTCTTTTAAATACATAAGTAGGGATTTTGTTCTTGCCTCTGTTGACTTTATATTGTTATATGTTTTCTTTTACAGTTTTTTTAGCCTGTTTCAAGAGCTGTGGTAATCTATAAAATGGAATTTAGTGCTGCTAAGTGAAGAATCCCATGCAAAGAGATTAACTCATTAGAAATTCACTGACTGCTGATCTGTTGCAAAATGTGAAAAAATTCTGCAGTGGCAGCTGTTTGGAAAAGGTGATGTAGACCTGTCTGTTTGAAATCTTTTGTACAGTATAGTTATGTGAATTTCTGTGTTTTCACATTTTTGAGCTGAGAAATTCTGACAGAGTCCAAATCAGTTTCTTCGGCATCCTCACTCTACGGCCTTTTCACTTTATCTTGGAGTATGTGTTGGCATTTATATAAAGGTTATTTATGATTGTCTGAGCTGATATGTTCTGCTATTTCTGTCTTTCCTGTCTCTGTAATTGTAAGAATATTGATTTTTTTTCCCAAGTATTTTTTTCTTTTCATTTTGCCTTTTCATTTGTTTTGCAAGCTTCCAAGACATTATGGTGGTTTCTTTTCAAATGTAAGATTTCGGTCCTCCCTTAAAAACATTTTTCTTTATGCCAACAAAAATAAGACTTAGATGTCTCTAAAGCAGACGTGTCTGCATTTATCAAATGTAAAGACATTGTCCGATTAAAGTTAGAATTGTACTAGATAGGACATCATTTGACAACGACGTGACAGATAGGAGCCATTACTATGCATCGAGGGTCGGCTCCAGAAGAATCATCAGCATCACAACAGGTTTTATTTAAAGTTAAATAATTTACAAAAAAAACACATTGCTTAAACAGTTTAATTTGAATAATATTGAAATCCTTATTGAAAAATAAAAAAAAGTAATATAAAAATGTATGCCATATAAAGTAGTAGAGTTTAAAATAAAATTTTTTTTTTACCTGTTTAAAAAAATGTGACTTTTGGCCTCTAGTGATTGTTTTTACTTGCTCCGTCACAAATGACTAATAATTTACATCATGCCAGAGCTTCTTCTTTCTTATTCACTCCCTCACTCTCCTGTTTGCTACTGTTTCTGCCTGCAGCAACTTACAGCCTAACTCCCAAAGGAGGAGTTGAGGAGGTGTCCGTCTTCAGTCTAGTTATTTCAGATACCCGACTAAAGTGAGCCGTATGGACTGCATAGATTGTTCATTTAAAAAAAGCAAGTGAGCCTTTAGTCTTGCCCCTAGGCAATAGCTAAGTCAGCCAGGTGTCCAGCGCACCTCTAAAGGTAGGGACCACTTAAATCCTCTTTTAATAGCCTATTGTTAAGAGCAGGGGTAGGCAATGCTGGTCTTCCTTTTCCATTGTTGTGCAGTGTTTGCATGCATCCCTGCTCTAACCCACCGGAAACAAAAGGCTAAATTATCACCTTGGCATGTCGGTAAATTTAGCAGAGGTCTGGTCATTAAGTATTCATTTGTTACAGGTGTGTTAAAAAAACTACACATGCAAAAGCTGCAGGACGTCGGCACTTGAGGGCCGAGGTCGGCTATCATTGGTTTAGAGATTTTGCCATCAAGGCCAGAAACCCACAGACAATAATCGCCATAACGAGGTAACTTGAGCAGTTATAAACAATGAACAGTATCTTTATAGCACAGTATGTGTCATGATGGTTTTCTAGTTTCATAACCCACATGCAGAACAACAGGAGAACAGGTATCAGATAAATGACGTTTAACAATTGAAATCTTTCAGTTAATTTTATGGGTCCTTGAAGGGAGAGCACACGGAGTCGTCTGCACATAGGCTTGAAGGGAGGGGGATGTGGGTTGTGGTCTTAGTGCCTTTGTGGGTGTCCAGATTCCAGAGAGAGGTTTCGACTGAGTGAGTTCAGGTTGATGAAATGGAGGCTGGGTTGGACAGGTTTACTCAGGCTTAGAGGAGGAAAGAGGAGCGATCCGACTGCCAGCTGGAGAATTCAGGAACTGCTTATGATCAAACTGAGCAGTTTATGGAGGGACTCAGGGAACCAGTATGTAACAAACCACACATCACAAGGAGAGAGAATCCAGGAAAAGCCGAACAAGGTCCTCACAAGGAGGATCCACAGCGCCACGAGGAAGCACCATAACTGGCAAACACTCAGGCAATGAGTTGCTGGCTGTCTGCGTCCGCTTAAGCTATAGGATGGTTAGGTGATGAGTAACAGGTGCACAGACAGAGCAAATGGGTTTGCCCCTTCAGGTGCAGCCTCTATTCACCAGCCTCTAATGGATGAAGGTAAAAACAGCAGGCAAATAAGAAAAACTGACAAAGAGAAATCAAAACTCTGTTACCAACAGTATGTTATACATGTCAACACAATATGTGAGAGAGAACATATTTTTGTCTATCATAACTTTGGTAACTTACTCAGCTTTAATTTGAGCTCCAATCTGAAGAAATCCGATAAAAAATATGGTTTTATGACAGATTCACGCTCATTTTCCATTAAAACCACATGCTTTTGTTGACAGGACTGGGTGAGCACGTCACTAGTTTTAACGGCTAATAGTAGATGTCTTATTTAGAATGGTAAGGTGTGTCATACCAATTTTGAGATTTATTTCACAGTCTCATTTTTTAACCAAAATGATGGTACCTATGATTTAATGTTTTGCTTCACCACCTAATCAGATGATATACGTCGTTTCAATCCACCTACACATTCACAGGTGTTTTGCCTCAGTCTTTGTTAGCAAACCACATCATTTGTCTAAAGTTTAATGTTTAAAAGTTTCAGCTCCCTCCACAGATGTTCAGTAAGATTTAGATAAGATCTCACAGAAGGCCACTTCAGAATAGTCCAATGTTTTACCCTTAGCCATTATTTTTTTTAGCTGTGTGTTTTTGGAGATTATCTTTTTTTGGGTATGCTTCATTTTTGTGTTTGTGTACAAAGGCATGATGTGCCTTGCCCAAGGCTTTAGTTTTGTCTAATCTGTCCAAAAGACATTCTATCAGAAGCTCTGTTGCTTGCAAATATTTGCTGTGGCAAATTCCACTCTTGGTTTGTCTTAACTCAAACGACGATGCTGCAAACTGACACTGGTCTTTTTAATTTGATTGTTTTTCAAGAGGATTTTGTAATCCATACATCAAAATCAAGGTTGGATATTATTTGGGTACTTTTGAGTAAATTTTTATATAACTACTTTTGTCAGTTCCAAGATTTTTCAATGAACATTGAGAGTTTTGTGTTCACTTCGAATAAATGTGCATTTTCACCAAAGGTGACAACATGTTAATTAAAATGACAGAAAAAAGGCATAAAGCAACATTTTCATCTATTTATGGATTTTACTATCACTCCTGCCACTCCACTGGCTGCATGTTGATTTTAGTATTGATTTTACATCTTTGTTTTTAGGTGCCTAAATAACCTTACCCCATCTTACCTCTCTGGGCTTCTTCACTCCTATTTGCCTCCTTGGTCCCTCAGGTCAGCAGAACAGCAGCTTTTGCAGGAACCAAGGTTTAAGAGGAAGCTCAGAGAGGCCAGAGCTTTCTCTATCGCTGCTCCTTGTTTATTGAATAGTCTGTTGTTGCAATTTAGTGAACTTTTCCTGTCGAATTTTAAAACATTTCTCAAGAAGTACTTTTATTTACTGGCTTTTAAAACTGACAGGACTTAGTAGTTGTTGTGACATTTTATAAATAGCTTAAACAAATTCTTATTTTTGTTTTATTGTATACTTTTTATGCTGTATTTTATTACTTTATTTGGTTTTATTTTTTTTAGGTGTGTTCTGCACTTTGTTTTCAGCTGTAGCTGTTTTAAAGCGCCATCCTGTGTGAGTTGCAGTAGGTTAGGCCTCAGTGGGACAGATCCTGACTTGGATTTAATGAGCCTTGAACTGTTGCTGCTGCTCCACCTGTGAGTGACTGTGTTTGTGCATTTCAACATCTCAACACTTCTTACTGGAGCAGCTAAAACCTGTTTTCCACCTGGGATCATGCAGCCACCTTTATGTTTAGCCAGTGTTCTACTTTGTGGAAAACATTTCCCTTTTAAATGTATATCAAGCCATTTTAAACCATCCAATATTTGTGAATCAGATATATAGCACTGTTTCAACAAAATCTGATGTTTAACCTCCCAGGTGTCTATGCAGAATAAATAGCAATGTGAGAAATTTTAAAAATATGAAGTATTTAGAACCAAATGTGGTGCTAGGAATGAAAGGCTCGTGCATATAAAAAAATAAAGGAGTTAAAGGCAGCTGGGATCTGGTGAATAAAAAGTCTTCAAACTTAAATGGAAGAACATACAGATGGCTCAAGTACAGCAAAACGAATACATGTCAGAAATTAAGATGTGCAGACCTGCTGAAGTGTGTGGTTAAAAAGAGCATACATTGGCAAACAGTCTGGAATGGTTTAATCTTCTATAGTTTTCCCTCTCTTCAAGAAGAGTGGTGACACCAGTTTCCACTTCTTTAAATACATGGTATTCTGGTTAAGGGACTTAGAAAAATGGCTCTGCAGTCATAAGTGATAAAGTGGAAGGTGCAGGTGTTACTGCGCAATCAGGATAGATAGATTGCAGAAGTTGAACTCCCATACTCATGATGAATCACTAATCAGAACTGTATCATTAGGGGGCTTCCACTGATTGTCAATCAGGCTCAAGTAGTTACTGTGTTTCAAGTTAGCATATCCAAATACCCCAGTGGTAAAACTGAATCAATAAAGATATATTTATAGGGATTTAGCTGTGGGAAACCTCTAGTAAAGACATTATTTATACCAGGCAGGGAATCAAAATGAGAAAGGACTGGATTTAATTTCATGTGATGCAAATGGACTGCAGCTTTTGAGTAGTTTGGGAAAAAGGTCTTATTAAGGATTGCTGGTGCTTAAGTGTGAGTCATTACTGCTTCAGCTCACTGATGGTTCAGTGGCAGTGTAAAAATAGCCAGGGAACAAGAGTTTAAAGTGCCTTATTTTCAATTTCCACTGAGACTGAGATGAGCTGCTACTGTTATTTTGACTGGAGACACAGTTTGGCAACAAAAACAAAATCCCAGCTTACCTAGATATATCAATTTCAACACTGAATAATCCACTATTGTTGCTATAGTCAAAGCGTTAATTCTTTTTATCAAAAGCTGAGCCTTTCACAGTCAAGCATAACAACTGTGGCTTTAAGATAACTGGAAAATACAATAAAGTTGACTTAATGAAAGCTGTCTCTTTCAGTAGTTTTGTTGTAAATAAATAATTGAAACAGAAACAAAGGGTTTGATGGGTATTTATATATATAACTATTGCATTAAATATAAAAAACAGGTTATTGCACAAGGTATTAAATAGTAATTGCACATTATATATTGCACAAGTTATTGCCGTTTTGCCGTTGTAGTGTTGCATTGTAGAGTCAATTTTCCACAATTAGAATCCTTTAATCCATTCATTTAAGGATTCAGGATTTTTTTTAAACAAAAAAACTATTCTTCGAATTTAAAATTACTAGTCAAAACTGAAAAATTAGGAAACTAAGGCTGATAACCAGAACATAGATATTATGTCAAATAATACCACCACAGCATTTAATGTGTGCCAACCCTGTTAAAACCCATTATTTTTAAACTTAAGAAATTTCAATAAATTATACATTATTTAACAACAAAAGTACAAAAAAAATTTTTTTTCCACAGATTTTTTTTTTAACCACCTTTACCTCGGCAGAATCACTGGGAAATGTCCTTGCCTTTTCAAACACGTCCGCCTCTGACAGTGCAAATTTCCTTTTCTAAGTCATATTCTTCACATGTCCAGAGTGATGATGGGGATGTTTGAACTTCTAAGGCATTTTGTGCCACTGACCCAAGAGCATAGTGAGAATAGATGAATGAATGGGTCAGAATTGCTCCACAGCAAGGTTTAAAGCTGCAGCTAAGCTTTAAGTAAACGTTCTCCAAATTGGTTCTCAAACTGTTATATTTTTAAGCTCACTTAGGCTGTGTTTACATAATTGTAACAGTGCCTTACCAAAATACCTTTTTTTTTTTAAAACACTGCCCTAATTTGTAATACTATAAAACAATATCAACGTGTATATCTTCACTCTTTATTTATCTGTTTGGAAAAATAAATTCTTGCAATTATATGCATTAATAAAAAATGTATTAAATTAAATTAACTAATTTATTAGTCAGGGATTTACAATAATTTGTCAAGTAGATGTGAGTTTTACAGAGCGTAGATATCATTTTTATTAATTTGCCTGTGTGAACGGAGGATCATATTAGACATAGGCTCTGTCTTTTCCCTGAAAAGAGATCACTCGGGACAAACTCTTTAAATAACACTTCATAACTTATATGTATTAAATAACCAGGAGACATGACAGCAGATTCTGATAGAAATTGTAATCTTACTCAGATCAGAGAAATTGCTTAGAACGTAAAGAAGGCAGCTGCTCACCTCCAGGCTCACCTCTCAGGAGTTGACATTGGAGTTGGCTCTGAGCTCGTCTGCCTGGCTGTGTGTTTCCTGGACCAGGCCGCCTTCTACAGCTGCTTTTTGTGTCTCTGCTTCTGTCTTCTTGAACCCCAGTCGGTCTCAGCAGATGGCCGCTCACACTGAGCCTGGTTCTGCTGGAGGTTTTCTTCCTGTTAAAAGGGAGTTTTTCCTCTCCACTGTCGCTACAAGCATACTTAGTGTGAGGGATTGCCTTCGAGTCAATGAGTCGATGCAATCAACTGGTTTTCCTTAGATAGAACTTTGAGTCAATATGACTCTATGATCTGGTGAACTGTAAAGTGCCTTGAGATGACATGTGTTGTGAATTGGCGCTATATAAATAAACTGAATTGAATTTGGCCCTTCAAGTCTGCCACGTCATCATATTTTACATCATACACGTTAGCAGATGTTTAGACATCCATGGCTCCAGCTTTACGAAGTTATTTCACTTCGTTCTTAGCTGAAGGACACCGCTCTCACTCTCATTCCATTTCCAAATCTTTGCCATGTACAAAATGAAGATTATAACTGTATATCCAGACAGAGGAACTGTCCTAATTAGATTAAAAGGTCAGTTCTGACAAGCAACAAGCAGCCCATACCAGAGTGTAATAAACTCCTTTAGATTGAAAAGTTGCTGACAAGGTACCATTATATCTCTTTTCTCCCCAGTAACAAATTGCTACAGACTGCTCTCCATGTCAGCCAATCAGATTAGAGCTAGCCCCTGATTTCAAATCGACACTTCATGCCTTTTATTCTGCTGATAGAAAACATTTTCCAAGAAAGACCGAACCATCTAGCCTGTTTACTGTGTGCAGTTCTGCTAAAACACTAAAACATACTTGTAAAAAATCACCTTAAATAAAATTCAATGGGAAGGACAATAGTTTTGGAGGAGTTCAGAAATATAGATGAAAATAGTCAAGGAGGAATGTGCTAAAATATAAAACAAGAACTCCATAGAGCAAAAAGGAAGATGCGAGCTGGATGACATAAACTCTCTTATCAGATCTCATCTTCTATGGCAGCTGTGAGGGATGGCATGAGTGAAGGAAAAGACAGGATGTCAGTGCAGGATTCTAAGAGCCGCATATTTCCAAAAGTATACTTTTTTGGGAATTTTGACTCCAATCAGATATTTCTGTCAATCAGCAAAGGCTTCTTGAAAATTCCGGCATATTTTTTCATACAAGAGCTGAAAGGCCGGGGCTTTGAATGGAGACGGTTGTGAGAGGGTTGGAGATGAGATGATGGCAGTGATGGTTGAAAGAGGAGTGAGAAAGCCAGATCAGCAGATATTTTTGGCATTTGAAAAGTGAATTTAAGTGGCAACAGAACACTGATTCAGCTTTGTCTTTTTTTACAGCACTGCAATTATTTCTTGGCAAAAAATAATAATTCTACTCAAACCCGAATCCAAGCCTGAAAATAAATTTGGTTTTCCGTTTTCTACTATCACTGGGTGTGCATTACACATTTGCATTTTGTTAAAATTAGCCAGGTTTGTGTGCCAGTAGTAATTAGGTTGAGCATTAATCGTAGGATACGTTTCTGACTTGGATCCAAAAAGAGAACAACCACTGGCAGCCTCCTCAGCAGAATAACTTAGCTTAGTTTAGATTGCCTGCAGCCTAACTTCGTAGTACTGAGGATTGTACGATGTCAACTTATAATGGAGAAACCAGCATTATAAGAAGTAAACTATATCAGTTACCCTAAGGCTTAGAATATGATGTAATTAACAAACTATTTTTAAAAAGGTTGTGTCTCAGCAACAAATTAGTTGATGATGTGGGTTTTGAACTTAAATCACTCAACATGATAATCTGACATTGTAAAATACTTGTTTAAAATATGTGCATTTATAACTGTGTCTATTTTAATAAATGTGTAATACAAAATTCACAAATAGGAAAATTAGTGAATGATACAAAATCCTTTTAGAAACATTATTGGATCGAGACCGTTGTGTTATGCCGCATCAAATTTGTTTTGGATGTCGGGGGGAGGGGGTGGAAATTGAGGAACCAGTGAGATTTTCCTTGTGTCACCTGATAACAATGTATGTCTCTCTGTCAAACTTATACCCTCAAACTCTAGAGAAACAGATTTACCTTATAGAGCACGGTGTATGCCTTTGGTTAAATAAGATACACACCATGAGAATTGCTGCTGTAGTAATATTGATATCTGGAACTTTCTTTTTTTCCTTTAGCATGAATCTAAGAAATGTAACAGGAAGGAGAAACCATTTCCCAGCTCTATCATGGAGCTACTTGGATCTAAAGTGAGCTCCATCACTTCAACCTACTATTCCTATTGCTGCGGAAACCTTTTGTGTCAATGTTGGCATCGTAACCAACAGTACATATTGATATATTTTGGACCCTTCAAAATGTATACATTTGTGTGACATAAGTTTTTTTTGTTTGAAACTAATACTTTTATTCTGCACCACTCTCAATGTTCTTTGGGTTTTTTCTTTTTAAAATTTGTACCGTTTTGAAAGAAAAAAACTTGTAACCATGACCTTTAATTAAAGTTTTTTTTATAAGCAAGATAATAATCTAATTAGTAGAAGCCTTTTAGTTGTGCTGACTGAACCTCTATTAAACTTTATATTATTCAAAAACAAATAGGGCAAACAGAAAGCTTCAGCTTTAGATTGAAATGAACCAGATGTCCTGCAGGTGCATTTTATATAAAAACAACTTCTTGTGATTCATAAAGTTCATTGGTGACACAATCCCACTCATTTTATCTACTAAAGAAAAAAAATGACTGAAGAAAATCTCTAAAATCACCATCTTCCTCACTATGAGGCCCTAGTTCTAACAATTTTACCCTGCTGTGTGGTCGTGCCGTTTCCCAGCAGATATCTAAATTCAACACATGCTTTGCCAGCCGGTACAAATGGCAGAGACACAAGCCTGTAGTGACCCACCATCACTTTGTTTTTCTGTGTCACGACGGAAGCATTGTGCATTGTCTACTTCTGACTAAGCCTCTTCAATTTTCCCCATCCAATGAAGCAGTTTGGCCACAACCCAGAGCCCCAGATTGATCCCTTAACCATTGGAATTGGGAGAAAGGCACTGACTTTGTCTTAATATAGAAAGAGAAAAATAACCACCCTCTATGACAAACACAATTTGTCACCAGAAGGAAGCAGATGGACAGTCGATCTGTTCGTTGCAGCCTTGATTTGTCTTTATCTGAGCGATTTTACAATTTTACAAGCTTATCTGACTGGTTCTTGGCGGTTTGTGGATTGTGAAAACACACAGGCTATTTTGAGCTCCTTTATCTTATATCTGCCAGGAGATTTATGGCAAGCTTATATCTTTTACGAATTACATCAGTGTATATACAGTGTGTCTGACTGCGATCACACATTTAATTTATTGACAATAAACACAATTCTCATCCTCAGCCACCCTCTGTCCACCATGCAATCATAAATAACCCACAGAGAGGCCTGCTAAAATATAAACATACCTCTCTGTCTCCCCTGGTCCTTATGTTATTTTTAACTTGAATGCTTGTAAGCTTGTGGGTCTTCCTTTCTGTGTATATTTTTCCCTTCGTGACTTTTATCCCCCTTTTACATCCTCCCTCACCCCCGACCTTCTTATTTTCATTAGAGCAGTGAGAGAATAAATCTGAGAGAAAAGATGAAAGACCCTATGGTTGATTTTCCATCATATACAAATATGCAGACACGCAGTTATCCTAAGCACTAAATGCATGCCTTACAATGAATTGATACCTCTTGAATTTTTAGATTGATTTTTTAAAATATATTTGCAGACTCTATATATTTTGTTTGCATTGCATGTGGTCCAGTTTGTCATTTTTTTATATATATGCACAAACTTCTCTGCACATTTTATTGTCTTCTTATTCCATACATTTACCCAGTGCAATCTGATTTTCTTATGTTCTATTTTAATGCTTATGCCTTTGTGGGAATCACCATGTTTCCGTCTGCCGGTCACTTTAATGCTGGTACACCTGATTTTTCCACTGAGGGACAATGAGGCTAATTTCTATTCTATAAAACTGCCTTTTTGAAGCAGAAAATAAGGGATAGCAGTTTTCCACATTTCTTAGAAAAAAGCATAACTTTGTTCTGTAGAAATAGCACAGCTGGTCAGTGTTAGTGGAAAGAGAAAATGGCAAGAGTATGTCAATATGTGTTCAAAGGAAGTACAGTATAATTACTTTAGACAGTACAACTATAAATTAATCCAGCTTGGATCAGAAGTTCGAGTTGGACTCTGAGCAAAGAAAGAAGCTCAAGAAGAACGGTGAAATTATAAAATTGCAATTAAAGCCTTCTACCAGCCTGACCTGAAGAAGAGGAGTGAAACCTCCTGGGTAAATGCTCATGAGGCCCTGCTCCAGCTGCTCGAAATGCTTCAAGATGTGCTGCTCCAGCTGCTCGAAATGCTTCAAGATGTGCTGCTCCAGCTGCTTGAAATGTGCCGCAGGACCTCTTGATGCGCTTCAACCATAGACTTTGCATGTAAACCAGCTGCTTCTGCTTCTCAAAGCGCTTTCAGTGTGAATGCAGAATAAGATCAAGATTTTAAGTTTGTTCTATAAGGTCAGAGTCTCAATGTTTAAGTCAGTTCAGCATCAGAAAGGAAACCTAGCCTTGAAGTTTTCAGACAAGCTCCATTTGAATAGTTGTAGTGGTGGTACTTGACTCCTGCAGAAAACTCCTTGTCCATGTCTCCCAGCATCGACAAGGAGTCCATCTGCCCCACAGCGTCTGATTGCCAGATAATTAAGCCATGTGGTTGGCTTAGATTGAGCTATGTGACTAAGTGAGATATAATGCAAAATGACACAACAGTGCCAAGATTATTAGGTAGGGTTAAGGTAACAGAAAAAATGTTCGTAAATTGGATTACCCTATAAACCAGAGTGATACTTCCCATTTAGAAAACATCATTTGACACACAGTAAGAGCTTCATTAGCATTGTTTAGCTCCAACATTATGAAGTTGACTGGACCAAAGTCTAGACCTAAGCTCAATGAATAATTTGTGTCAGGATATAACATTTTTGTTTGCAGATGGTTTATCTATTTGGATAATTAAGTTTTAATTACTACTTGTTTCGCTATGTTAATGGCTGGGGTTCCTTATATAGGTAATTGAATGAATTTTACTGCATTTTCTTATAAGTAAGGCCAAATGGAAATATCCTAGTTAATTTGCATAATTTTTTTTCAAAATCCGATTTACTGCTATAAATATATATAAAAAATTGTGAATACTTCTCAAGTCACTGCTTTCGTGCTCTTCTCACTGTTTAAAGTTTTTAATCGTTTTGTAAATTGTGCAAAAATGGAAAAAACAAAAAAACAAAAGACAACTCTAATGCATTTAAATTGAGCTAAATTTGACACATGATTTAGATGTGTAATATTTTTGGAACATTTGCATGAAGGTCTCCAAAATAACCAGCATAAGTATATTACTGTGAAAGCGTGACAGTGCATTTTAGTTTCTCACAAAGAATATGTTTGTGTCTGTATGTGTGTGGGTACGAAGCTGCATGCATAATGCTGGATGTGAGTAATGGGTACCCATTTTGCATGCTCTTGAGGTTTTTCATTGCTTTGCCAACCTACTTATTCTTTTTTTTGTCATGTAATCCATCCAGAAATGCAAAACCGATCATTTCAAAATAACTTGATTTATCACAAATTATTTAAAACAAGTATTAGTAAATATTTGGCACCTTTCATATTATATTGGTGGGATGTTATTCAGTTTAACTGCTAATTGATCATTGAACTCAGCATTATTTAGAACATCTCCATCCTTTTAGTTTAATGGAAATGCTAATCACTCCAGCAGCCGCCAACAGTATAAATACCCTTCTTATCCTGGTCACATTTAAATGTATTGCTTTTTCTAATTTGCTTTGTCAATGAGAAAAAAACGTCCTACAGCAACCTGAAGTTGAACTGATAGAAAATGGGAAGCAGAGCAGCTGAGTGGAGGGCTGACATCTCTGAAGCCCAGTTGACACTTGACATGAAGCTTTCTGTGGTGTTTAACGTTGTGGTGAATGGAAAGGGATAAGCTGACGGGCAGAAAGAGCCCTCCTTTGATGCGATTAGTACTGTGGCAGACAGGGACTAGTGCTTTAGATTGATTAAAGTGTAATCCTGTTTGATAATCATGCCTCCTGATGTTACATGTGTGGCCACCACGCAACACCCACTATTTTTACTATAGGAGCACAATTACAAAAACAAAGAGCATCTCTGATCACATGCATCCTGACTGTTTCTTAATGCCTGTTTGGATCTGGTATTATGATTTTCTTTAGCTATTGAAGGAAGTTATTTGGAAAGAAATCCAATACTAGTAAACAGTCCAATTTGCAATATAACATGTTGCAGAAGATTTTTTTAGAAAAATATTTTATGTACAACACATAAAACATCAGTTTATCTGAAGATGGAGAAACTGACTATTTTTACACTTAATATTGGTTTAACGAAGGTTATACAGTACAAGAGATTGATCAAATTTCGTAGGTAAGGAATCACAGCCAGCCCAAGGCAAAGATAGCTAAAGGCCAAAACAAACCAGACATGATTTAGTGTCCAATCCAATGGAAAATGAAGTTGTATAAGGTTGTAGCAAACTCGCTGAAGAGCATGAGGCTGGTTAGACAGCAGGATGCTCTGCAATTCTGCTTGAGTAGGTCCAATTGAGGTAGACCCTTTTACTTTTTTGGTTGGACCTGTGCAAAAATTTGATGGGAATGTCATGAGTTACAAAGGAAGAGAGACACAATAAAAAAAACATCCATTAAAAAATAAAAATAAAAAGTGAAATCCCTGAATTAAAGGTTACCAGCCAGTTTCTCCTCATTTGGAAACACACCATGTGTATATAGCAAGTGGGGCCGATTGACAAAAAATTTCAGTTAACAGTGTACTTTACCCATGGTAGGACATCAGGAGTTCAGAAAACAGATCAAGTGAATCATAATCATCAAAAAAAAAAAAAAAAACTAATAGGCTATGGGAAAAATAGGATACTTTAGAGGAACAAAATGCGGGATATGTGTGGCTTTTTTAGCTGCGTTTTTCTTTTCTTTTAAAGTGTTGCTTTCCATCACGCTCCCCTCCCTATGGAGTTACAACATAACTTCACATCACACTCTCTTATATTGACTTTATTCTGGCCTCACCCAGTGCACAACTGGTTGTGCATCATCTTTTCCTAGTTTCCATTATATCTTGTTTTAAAATCCTGTGCCTGTTCTGATTTATATTGGGAGCATCATGCATGAGTTGGTCATCATATTGGATGCTCCGCTGCATTTTAAATGAGAGCTGGCGCAGCTCTGCGACTATGACTGTCTTTACATTTTAGAAAAGTGCCTGTTTGAATATTTCTTTTGACTTTCCATAATTTTTCAAATGCAGGTCATTGTCTCAGTTAGTGGGACATAGAGACAGAAGTGAAAAATGCAACACAGTCTCACATAAGGTCACCCAGTGTGATGAAAAATGTTCCTGTGTCCATCGCATACTCTATTGGAAACTCAATGGGGCTGAGGGGAACCACAATGGAGGCCTACTTCAAGCTGCTTGCAAAAATCTCCATCAAATGTGGAATATACCAAGGAGATGCCCTACTCCTCCCGTTGCTCTTCATAGGCCCGAACTTCCTCAGCCAAATAATCAACAAGTCTGGCTATGGATACTGACTCAGAAATGATGTCGCTATCAACCGCCTCTTGTACATGGATGACGTCAAGCTGTATGCTGAGAGTGAGCGAGACATTAACTCGTAGAGGCTACAAGTAGGCTACAAGGAAAGCTGCAACAGCCTGATAAAATAGATTATGTTGTTATGATTGTTACCTTGCAAACCTTACATGGAACAATGACTAACAGATTTGAGCCAAATAACTTTTTTCCTTTTTACCACAGATAAACCATCCTAAAAACACACTGGGTGATACAGTGTCATAATCGCCCCAAACAGGATTGAGCAGTGTTATTATTACTGCATAAGATTTACTGCATTTTAGGACATTCTACCCAATGACCTTTATTTCCTCCTTTTAATGATTGCATGGGGAACAAGAACTGTACTACAAGACCTTAATACATGTTATGCCCCTTTAAAAAAAACAAACCAGTGATGTTTTTTTTTTTCCCATTTTATTTCTTACTAAAAATGCCTAAATAATGTAGCAATAAATGAATAAGAAATTTAAATGACTTTATTAGGAGGATTCCTCAGGTTGATGTTTTTTCATGTTTTAACTTTTGCTTCATTCTTCATCCCCTTGCTGTTGAGTTTGACCTAGAGTGAAATATGCTTTTTTTTAAGGCTGCCTTGAGAAAGTAATACAACTGCATAACAGGAATGGTTACAGAGAGAGAAACATTTATTGGAAGTTACATCTTGAAAAGACAACCTTGCAGTACAACAAACGTAATAAGTTGAGACATAATACTGTATTTCTACCCAAATACATTTTTTGATGACAAAGAATCATTAGTTCAGCATTCTTTTTTCATTTTTTGTTTGTAATTGATCTCTGTCTTATTTTGCCTATGGTCTTTGGGCAAATAAGATCAAATACAGATAAAAATTCCCTTTGATTTTGGCATTTTTCTACTTACTCAAGGCTCATTCCTGTTATGTGGCACAAAAACACCTTGAAAAGCCATCTGTCATGATTCAACATTAACAAATTGAATAAATAGTTTGCATCCCAAATCACATATAAGATTTCTATTTATTTACTAAACAGGTTCTCTGCTCAGGTGTATAAATATTGACATTTTGCCATCACTTTGAATCTTGCTAACACTGACCTAGTTGCAAATCTCTCATATATTTCCTTTAAATCAGATTATGGGATTAAATGGTTATGAATATTTATAGAATGGTTGAGCAAGATAGATTTGTTTTTGGTGTGACTGTGTATATAGAGAACCATCCTGACCTTTTGCTGTGTTGTAATAGGTAGTCTGAAAAATAATGTAATTATCTTAGGCAGAAATGAGTCATTTCATTCTAAGATACAGTAGCTGTCAGACTGCATTTGTTGCTGAGGTTTAAAGCATTTAACAGCTCAAAATCTTTTGCTTTTCACCGCCTCATCATGCTGTTTTAGCTTTCATACCTCATAAGCCTTTTCATCTTATGGCTACATTCCGCAGGCGTGTCATCCACAATCAGTACTGGAGTTTAGAAAGAGTTAAGAAGAGGCAGGTTGATATTTAAAAACTACTCTAAAAAAAAAAACAACAACAACAACAACAAAGCCTTCATTTTTTAGCACTTTCAGTAGAGGTTGTGTTATTTTTTAAACAATTACCAGCTTTAATATTTGAAGGTATTTTCACAATCTGCTAAAACTTGATGTACAGTTTCCACAAAATTAGCTGAAAATCCTAACTTGGTTTTCACCAATTGGACCAGATTTCATGCATTAAAATTAATCTGTGCTAAGAAGTCATGAGAAAATACCCTGCAGTATGTGTGTAGAAAACCCTCAGGGCTGTGGTGCATGTATTTCCTTTTAAGATCTCAGGCTATTTGGATAAACAAGCAGCAACGTTTATGATTTTAATCTTTAATAAGCAAATATTTGTTTAAATTAGTCTGAAACAGGTAAGATACTGTTACTCATCAGAGATCCCTCCTTATCAATGTTCCTCACCTAAAGATCTAAAGATATTTCTAATTCCTTCTTCTCAAAGTTATCTTAAAATAAGATAAGGTTTACTAGTCACATCCTATCCTTGAAAACTAAAGAGGGGCCACATAGGGGGCAGAAAAAAAATCAATCATGAAAATAATGGAGAGACATAATATGGGTTGAAGTGAGAGAGTTCTTTTTTTCAAATAGATCCTTATTAAATGCCCTGAAAGGTCATGGTTTTACATTTTATCATATGAAGATACTAAAGCCTGCTGATGACACTATGTATATGTTATATAATATATTTCTGTTTATGTTATATAATAAAGCTAAAGCCATTTAAAAATGTCCATTTGAATGCTATATACTTTTATATTTTACATTACTGGCTGACACAGATCCCCAGTCTAATTTGAGTGTAAAGTTAATTAAATGAATGCTATTAAATGTGCTCTAAAACCCAGTAGGATCAAAGTAAAATAAAATGAGACTCTAGATTTTATGATTATTACAACTTTGTAATGGAGGACATTTATTTTGCCTTTTTCCACCAATCTTTTTTTTTCTTCAAAAATTACTCGTTACCACAAAGCCTTTGCATTCTTCCCCAAAACATCAAACTGATCAAATTGAAATTGAATCTTGTGTACTTAAATCTGACTTGATGCATCACTTCCAGTTTTCATTAAGCCTTAATGATGATTTCATTTTGGTATATATATATATGTTTTTTATGACTGGAGCCAACTGACATCTTGAGAAATTATTTCCTGACACATTTCTGTGTTTTCTTCCCAATTACTTGTAAGTGGATAACAAAATTGTTTTTTGGATTCATGAGCTGCTTTTTTTTTTTTTTTTTATTAACTTGTTTAGATAACTTTGAACATCTTAGAGGGAAACAGCATAAGTAGACATGAATTACTACTATTACTAATAATAATTCATAATAATTGTAGTGAAAATAATAGTTGTTATTCTAATGTTTGATTGAACAGAATAACAGGCATAAATAGTGTTTGGCACATTTTTAAAAATGGAATAGCAAGAAGTAACAAAACTTAGGAATCTCACCACTATTTTATTTTAAACAAAATGAGCTGATCAGTAAACTTATTTATCCTCTCTTCTCGTAAATTTAACTACATTGCTTTGTTTTCCTTGATATCAAATAACCCTGTAATACAGTCACACAGGAAGAGGACTTTTAAAGCCAAAACGGTCTGAACTTAAAGAAATGGGTTCTGCCCTCGTGAACTGGAAGCTGTCTGTAAATATTTCATCACATCAGGCAGTGCTGCAGAATCCTTATTAATCACATCTTTCACACTAACTATGTTCTATGTTCACCTCGTTATTCATCACAAATCGGGCCATGCATTAGTTCACTTTGGACGCATATCTGCAGTGGTGGATGAAGTGCTTTAAAGTAGTACTTGAGTAAAAGTATTGATACTCATATTTAAATCTTACTCAATTACAAGTAAAAGGTACTTGGTCAAACATCTACAGTACTCAAGTTAAAGTATTGAAGTTTTTACTTTTGAAAATTACTTATTCAAAGGTACATGGATTAAAAAGTAGTTAAGTATTCAAAAATAGTAATAAAATTTCCAAATATCAGTACATGACTGTAATTTTCAGTTTAATTTTCAAGGTAACTTTCAGAAACCACCTGATATATTGATGTGTAGAACCTCTGCCACAAATTCTGCAACACTTGTGAAGAACTTTAGCATCAAAATATTATAAAAAATTAAGGATAGCTATTTTGATAATTATTTCTTATTTAAAAACAAAGCAAAAACAAAACAGGATCGCCTTGATTCTCCTCACACTTATGGAATAGAGGTTTAAGGTTGAATCCTTCACCACAAAGGAACTACAACTCATACTACTGAACAATTTGGTCACAAGGAAACAACTAATGCCTTAATAAAATATATAAACTACAAGTAATATCTGCCCTGAGTTTCTCACATCTGTGGAATGTCATGCTAATCTCTAAAACTGTGCTGCCGAAATTCAGTCCTAAGTGCTGCTATCTTCCATGTTGAAATTACATTTAGAAATGAACAAGTAATTAGCAGCTTCTTTGAAAGGTAGTGAAGAAGAAAGTTGTAGTGGAGGGAAAGTTATAAGTAGGTCCCTAAGTTGAGTAAAGATACTTAAAAAAGTACTTAAGTACAGTAATCAAGTAAATGTACTTTGTTATTTTCCACCACTGCATGTATGATGCCTTTATGCCTCTTTTGTTTTGAAATGAACCAAATCTTATTTTGAAAGTCACTGAATCTATTTCACTCCTCCTGTGTCTGACCTTGTGTCAGGCTCAGTTAGTTGTTCTGAGATGTATGCGCTCTGGTCATATTCAAATGGATTTTTAGGAATCCAGCAGCATCCAACTGAATCTTTCATCACACAGTTACCCTATTGACTAGAATGAATTCTATGTGTGACAGAAAAAAACATGTGGGAATGAAGTTTAAGGACAGTAGCTGTAGGCTCCCTCAGAAGTCCTTTGAAGTCTTTATGCATATGTTGTTTGGGGCTTAAGAGGTGGAAAAGGTGAAGTTCAGTATTGTTAATTTTGAATGTCTAGTTTGGTTTTTAAAAGTTGCTTCATCTCAGTTAGACCTAATTAAGTAACTGCTAAGCCTGCAGTTTAGACTGTTAGGAAATTACCTGCTTTGACTGCACAGATTGGAGTGTTTTTGAAACTCATATTTGAGGAAGCTGTGTTGGAAAAAACATTTCAGCAGTAGGGATTAGGCCCTGTGTAAGAAGGGCAGGAAGAAACTGACCAAGCAGATCAGAGTTGAAGGTGGCATTTGATTTGAGAGAAACCTCCCTTGGTGGAAGCTTTCTATTAAACTCACAGCTGCAGGTTCTTAGATGGAAACTAATCCATTACCTCCTGCACATCATCGGACATGCTGGAAACTGCTGACTCACTTTGATTGATTTCTGGAGCTGTACATGAAGAGCAATTTGTTCAAAGTACCAACAATTCTCCCTAAGTGTGAGCTGGGTAGGACCCACATGTGATATTCAGCTGCATAAAGGGATACACGTGCTGCATGGGGAATCAATGTGTCACAGTGTTCTTTTATTTCACTTTCAATGGGCCTCACAAAGTAGCTGTATTAAAAATGTCTTTCCTTTCATCATTTTTGATTGTTTAAAAGGAATATGTGTTGATGGCTTTTGGTAAAAGTTCAGAACATTTCTAAATTTTTTTTTCAAAGAGTCATGTTATTCTTAAATTAATACATCCAATCATTTATAACGTTACCCTCTCTAGTTGAGAAGTCTGAAAAGAAAAGTAAATTATGATATATATATATATATATATATATATATATATATATATATATATATATATATATATATANTATATATATATATATATATATATATATATATATATATATATATATATATATAAAGAAATTTGTATTCCCCAGAAAATTAAATGTGCCTTTAGGTATATGGACTTTACAAAAGCCTGTTTAATTCTTAACCGAGATTAATTGTAAAGCAAGTCATTTTTTGACTCCTGAAATTTGTTTTTTGTTCTGCACAAGATTAAATGTAATGAACATGTTTGTATCGACCACAAACTAATCTTGTCTTGTTTAAATGGAAGCATTATAGCTATTCTTTAATAAATTTAGTAATATGTG
The DNA here is from genome assembly GCF_000732505.1 of Cyprinodon variegatus. NCBI lineage: Eukaryota > Metazoa > Chordata > Actinopteri > Cyprinodontiformes > Cyprinodontidae > Cyprinodon > Cyprinodon variegatus. The sequence goes on from NW_015151186.1 coordinate 85,575, forward strand.
TTTCTCATTACATTGTGAAGGAAAGCTTGTGCAGAAATAAAAAATAATCCAAACAATGTATATGCAAGTTACTGATAATGTTTATTGTTTGGTTGATATTGGCTTTTTTTTCACCCATTCTTAATAATTTTCTTGTATTCTTAGACTCAAATTATAAATGATTTATTTTAGTTGAAAAAAGAGCATTTATTTTTTTCATTTTTCTATTTTTCTTAATCTTTTATACTGAGCAATTGCCAGTTGAATCAGAAAGCCTTTGCACCAGCAAAACTAACCTCACTGCCAGCTCAGAGGGTTGCCCAAACACAGCCAGAAATCCCTCAGATCAGTCTGTTCTTTTCCAATTTTGGAGCCACCTATTACTGTCTCTTCTTGGAAAGCAATTTGTTTTCTTTCAAAGTGCCAAGACTCCCTAATTTAAATTGTAAAAATTGCCCTTTCACTATATATGGAAATCTAGTTTCTACCTTGCAGTATCATGGATTCTGCAGATACACTTTGCTTTTGTCTGTAACCCACTCTGTGGACATTAGCCATTTAAAAGAGCATAGATTAAATGTATTATGCATTTTCATCCAGCCCCTAATTTTGCTGTATTTTTTTAATTAGCCATTATTCACATACTCTTGCCTGTCTTTAAAAAAGGCCGAGCTGCCTCTGAGGGGTGTTTCTGCCTCAAGTCTGAGAACAAGTCAGTGCCTTGTACTGCCTAACCAAAGTCGCCATTTTAAAATGAGTTCACTTCAAGTCAGTATTCAGTGGGTTAGAATAATTCAATATGTGCCCATGTGCTTATTAGAAGAAAGATCTCAGAAAATTTGAATATCATCCTAAATTAGATTGATTTTTGAGGTTCAAAGTGAACATCTTATATAGGTTCTCTGATGTGTTTCAATCATTAATTTCTGCTTATTTTAAAGATTATGACTTATAGAAAAAATCATGAATCAGAAATGTTATATTATGTTTTATTATGTCTAACATTAAAGGTATTGTGGAGTATTTTTTCAAAGATTCGCCCTCTCTACTTAAAAAAATAAAGGGGTGGGCGAGAGCGTGCACAAGCCCATTTCTCCTTGTGCACGCCCCGTTTAAAATGTGCTGATCTCATAGCTCATACAAGCTTTCTGTGTCCACATATAGAAGGGGCTATATAGTGGACTTTATAGCCAACTCAGTTAACCGACTGTTCGGACAGATGATCGCCCCTTTGAGCTCCGTTGGTCACCCAACTCCTCCTCCACATCCGCCATCTTGATTATTAGGGCCAATTTATGCTTCTGAAGCAAAGCCTCTGCAACCATAAAATCTGTCTCTGCCTAGGCGTCAGACGGTCGCAAACCCGTGCAGACCTCAAGTGGAATTGCGCAGACAAAAAGCAGCTGCGAATTGTCCTTGGTATACCTTTCCCGCTGTCTGTGTGGCCGTCCTTCTCGATTCGGTGCCAGGGCACGCCATTTTTAAAAACCGAGGAATAACTAAAATAGACAACTACAACCAAAGGTTAATCGGGAGGTTCGGGAGTACCACCACTTGTACGATGCCTCAGACAAATTATATAAAGATGCCAAGGTCTCTGCCAACTCCTGGAGAGAGATCAGCCAGTTCCTTGAGCGGGATCCAAAGGAGTGTTTACAAAGGTGGAAAAGACTGAGAGAAAGACATGAAGTTCTCCCGAGTTCTCGAATAGGCTCCCCCTTGAGCTTTGGCGGGAAACTGCTGTGCGGGAAGCATTCCGGGATGTATCTGCCTCTTCTTAGGCCTCTTCTTAGGCCACTTCATAGACACTTTTTCCCTTTAATCCTCAACCATTTTTTAAAAACTGCAGTGAGAAAGGTGAGCTTCATTGACTGGTTGAAACCATAGCTCACCACACACGTGCGGCTGAAAGTGTGCATACACAGGAAAAGATGGCTAACGTAGAACGTCCTTACGTAAATATATCCCCAGAATGATTGACAATTAGGAGGACCACTTTTTTAGATGATTCGGAAATAAAAGATCGTCCTCTATACCTTTAACAAAAACATTGGGTCAAAGATAACGTACTAGTTGTGATGGAAACAAGATCATGCCAAAGGCTCCATAGGTCCACGATGAGGGTATAATAATTGGCTTGGGGGGGAAACAAAGGGATTTCTGCGTCTATGCAACACTGGGTATTAAGGGGTTAAGGGTTTAGGGTAAAGTAACAAGGCTCTAACTCAACAGGTTGTGCAAAGAGGTATCCAGCACATTTCTTAGAACCAACATATGCAATGCTTGCATCAACATTGAAGTAGTTCTCAGAAATACAAAACCAAAATATTTTCTTATTAATAAATTGACATTTCGCTGCAGTATGAGTGCATAAGCAATATATGGAGACTGAAAAACATTACCATGTCATGATGGGCATTAACATTAACATACTGCCGTACAACAGAATTTTTCAGCTACTAGCTATGATGTAGCCGTGCAGCATTGGATACATATTGGAGATAGACAGTCACAACAATCATTGAAATGGTCTTACAACATTGTTGCATTTGTAACCTTCCTCAACAGAGAGCTTTTCTTCTGTTGAGCATCCAGTCAGTATTTTTTTCCCTGAGCCACAGGGCCATTTCTGCTTGATTTACAAATGTCTCAGCCTGTCAAGCACAACTTTACCTCAAGGAAGCTGCTGCCTCTTTGCCCGAATTCTGTTTGTCTCCTAACAACAGACAGGATGACAGTTGGTAACACAGGTAAACCCCAGGGTAAAGATAACACATCAGGAATCCATGAGAGGTGAAAAAAGGGGTAACTTATGCAAGTCTATTTTTTAAACTAAATAAATACTGAAGTTGTATATTTGGCCCCTGATGTGTGTTTAAATTGCTTTTTATGCAGCAAATCCATTTGATTTGCACTGAACCTAAATGACTGGATCTTACCAGAGAGAATATCATTTCAAGAAGATGGTAATTTTAGAAGCTTTGGAGACAAAAAGCAGACTCTAAGAGCAGGGTTTTTCAGACACCTATTGTGTTCAGTCTAGATTAACAGTCATAAAGAGAGTATAAAGCTTTTTCTGTTAGACTTGTAGGTGCTGGAAAGTGTCATTTTTAGTTGCTCTTAACCAGTCAGTAGCTTATGTAAACTTTTGAATTTTTGGGAAGTAATAACTCTCTGAATATTATCTATTTCTTCTGATATTTAGGAAGTATGATATTTTCTTTTGTAAACCTACAGACCTAAAAATGAACAACTCCAGAACAGTATGTTATCAAAGGTCGGAGAGTAAGAATATGTTCTTATTCTATACAGTGCAGGTAAGTATTTGTCCTTTTGTCAGACAGTAAGCATTTCAAAAAGATTGATTTTTAAACTTCTGACTCTAGTCATTTTTCTCCTCTCCAGTTTAGGGTGCTGTATTAAATATTGATTTCGAGCTACATTCTAATGGGGATTTATTTTCGGATGCATGTCTATTAAATTGTTGCTGGCATGATTGATGTTTGAAATGTTTCACCTCTACTTGAGCTAAATCAAATGAGTGGTTCTTAGGTTTATGTGGTTCTTAGGATTGGAGCACATTTCCTTTGCAGTGAGTTTTTTGAAGCACAAGACCTCAGAGATTGTTCATTAATGTGTGTGAAATTGATTATATACATAAGAAAGTGAGGTACAGAGAGAACAAAAGTGACCTTGGTAAACCTTTCTTCCTCTCCATCTTAGTTCCTTTGTAGAGCAAAGAGTGCAAAGGAGGGGAGTAGGGGAAGGATTTTATTTGATATCCTTACCGTACTCAGGGAATACTTCTTCATTCCTCTTTCAGTCCAGTTATCTGTGTCTTTTTTGGGTCAGAGCTGGATAAAAGCTGCCCTTGGAATTAATGGCTTTCCTCTTTGTTTCCAGTAACATGCTTTTACTTATGTTTAACACACATAGATTAATTTTACAGGGTCCTCTTGACATCAGTCTAGGAAGAATCGAGTTAAGATTAGTGCACAGAATATATTCTAAGGGAAATCTGTTCTAAGCTGTCAAGAGCTGCCCTTTTTGTTCATGATTAAACAAATTGGAAACCTTTGCTAAGGTTGTACTAATTTTTACAAAACTAAGTGTCACTTTTTAAAGCTGCTGAAAAATGTACAAATGTTGCTTCTATTATCCCTCCTCAATAATAAAAAACCCAACTGTGTCAGAACAAACAGCAATAGCAAATTCACGTTAAAACTACCAAGCATGAACCCAAGAGACATATGGGCTCAATCAGATTTTGCACTAGATGGATGCTAAGTGAAACAGATTTATAATGAACACAGGAAGAATAGTATTGCACCCATATAAATCAGTATTTCCTTATTTGTCACACAACTGTTCTAGGATTATTGGTGCAATGCTTCATGGTGGAGCGGCGTCAAATTCTATTTTGTTCAGAGCATAAACTAGGCAATTAAAGAGGATTAATTGCCTAATTGATTGACTGAGGAAATATGTCATAACTTTTCAAGTTATCCTGTACACAGACAGACAGACAGACACGCACATACACACACATACACAAACAAACAAATCTGAAAAAATAAATGGACTAAACCTCACCACAACAATAATAATTTTGAATGTTACGGCAGAAGCTTGTTGGCAGGAGGTTGGCATAACCAGTTAATAGGTTTTATGGGCTTTCGTAATTTCCCACTGGGTCAGGTTATGCTAAAATTTTTATTTTTCCTTAATACTTTTTTATTTCTTCAGTTTACTTTCTAATATAAATTTAGATTTACAATACATTTTTGATATTAATGCGCCCCTTAAGGTTACACTTAATTTCATAGCATTGCACCAGTCAACAGTACAGATACACACAGAATAATACAGCTAAACACTTGACAATGCAACACAAAATGCTGTACATATGCTGCACCACCACCTCCCTGCTGTAACCCATGAGGCAATTTTACTCATGCTCTGCAGGTTCTGTGTTTTAGGACCGTATGGACTGAGGTAATCAGGCGTCCTGCCAAGGGGGCCCCTGCATCTTATGTTCCTGTATCAAAAGTCTTATGGCTATAGAATTAATGGGGAAATTCCCCCTATTGATATTAGTTTAATCTCACAATTATGGTGCAATATAAAATAAAATAAAACAAACAGCTTCTTAAAGTGTTGCTTCTTTTTAAATAGACATTAATGCATTTTACTTAAGTTTAATGACATGATTATTATTTTCAAACAGGAGGTATCCATCCATCCATCCATTTTCTTTACACGCTTGTCCCAAGTGGGGTTGCGAGGGGTGCTGGTGCCTATCTCCAGCAGTCAATGGGCGAGAGGCGGGATACACCCTGGACAGGTCACAGGAGGTATCCCGTATGAAATTTAAAATACATAATTACAATAGCTAGTGAATATAATAAGTGTTCAGTATCATGCAAGGCCTATTTTTGGCTGAGTTCTTGCATATATGGGCTCCCTTAATAAATGTTAGTGGGTTATTAGTTGTTTACCTATTTGGGTAAAGGAAAAAAAAAATCTAGATTTTTTTATTTTTCATTTCGAAGAACAAGAGAAACAGAAAGAAAACAAACAAACAAAAAGGTGATGCAACAAGGCGCCAGGAAGGCACAGAGGAATTGTGTGTCAGTATAGAGAAGACAGCAGTATTAGACAAGACCAAGTATGGTTCAGAGGTGATATTTCTTTCTCTATATGGTTACAGAGAGATTTATTTAACCAGTTCCTCCAGTCCTATCTTCTAACTCGTGACTTTTGGAACAAGCATCCCTTTTTACCTCAGGTTTGATTCCGTTAAAGACTCTGAAATTGCTGAAAGAAGATTGAATTCATTAATGCTGATTAAACCTCCCTTAGTGGGATATATGCAGATAATTTTACTGCAGGTGAAGTCTAAAAAAGAAAACCAATGTGCTAAGATTGTGTTATCTTATAACTGGATAAAAAGAAGAAAATTACACATGCAACATTGCAGATCTATGCGGTAATGCTTAATGGAGGAGCTAAACATGACAGAATGTAAAACAGATCAACAACACAGAATGGAATATTAAAGATCAGAGTTATAAATATAAGTTCCCAATTGATTTAATTGAACTGACTCCATTCTGAAATTGAAATGAGATACTTACAGAATTTTTTTTATATATTTATCTTCTGTTGAGTGAATGATGGGACTTAACCTTGCAATGGAAAGCAGTAAAAGACCATTACATTGTAGTCTCTAGAATAGTCTTGCTTTGTCTAATAAAGCACCTTTAAGTTAAAATCCAAATTAATGCATGATTATTTACGCAAATATGAGCAGGCGGTTGTTAGATACTGATACTGTTGAAAACGCCTACTTCATAGTCTCCATACTAAAATTCTGAGGTTTTAAAATGTTGCAATTCACAGGTCCAACTTAATCATCAAAGCTTGTTGGATCGTATTATGGACATGTGCTCCTACTCTGTGTCTGAAAAAGATGCTAAACCTTTGAGATTTTTGATTCAGGTTAGGCCTAAGCAGTGGTGTTGAATTGATCTTAAAAAAACAACTTTCAGTATTTTACAGTTGTTGAAAATGCAAGAATGAATCCTTTAAGGAAACCTGTAGTTATTTAAATAACACCCAGTTACAGTGTATTTTTAAATGTAGAAAGAATATTAGAAGATGTTTAATACGTATTTAAAGTAAAGTAGCTTGCAAAATTGCTAAGTGTTTGTGTAAAAGTTACTAACAGGCTTTTATTAGCAATTAGGGAGAGAAAATGAGCTGACCATCTGCATTTGCTAATAAAGGAATCATGCCATATAAAATAAAATAAAAAATGTGTCACCTCAGATTATTTGTCAAGGATCTCTGATTTATGTAATTGTTTATTTATTACTGTTATAGAAATTGCTGGAATATGGAAAACAAAGCAGCTTTTTTTTTTTTTTTTTTATAAAGGCTGTTCCTCTTTTTTCCTAAAATTTAGTCTAGTAGTGCTTTGCTCAGGCATGTGGAACAAACCTGTCCCCATCACCCTTTAAAGATAGAAATCAGGACATTTGAATCCTTAGGAGATCCTAATTTTCAATAATCTGGTTTAGTTTGACTGTGCAAAGTGTTGAGCTATCCCCAATAGTTCACACCGAATTTGCACAAGTCATTTAAAGTTTAGGAAGTATATGTTTTGATGTATAAACCATCAAAAGCCAGACTTCAATGATGGGTTTTGTAACAGGAATAGATGTACCTGCTATCAAGAAAACCCTAAAGCAACAGTGATTCTCCCAAGGCCAAAACGAACTGATTTATATGCCTGAAATGCATAACTATGTATGTCATCAATCTATTTTTAAAATAAAAATAATACGTTTTTTGCGTGCTCATAAATGTATATCATAGCTTTTTGGCGTTTACATCTGCTATAAAAGACGAGGCATGCAGGTTTTATTTTCTGTTTGCCATTTTATTTGTTCTTAGTCTTGTTTGTAAGCTTGATTTTATATTACTAGGCAGGAACTGATGGAAGCACTTCAGTTTTGCTTAATTAAAGTGGCTGCGGTTTGATCAGAAAGAGTAACCACGATGGAAGGCAGCACGCTTCTCAAAGAAACTGATGAACACATTCAAAAGCCCCTTTGAAATTCTTTTTTTTTAAATCACAGGCTGACATCTAAGCTAATGATATGTCTCAGCTGGCAATGAGATCAGGAAGATTGTTTAGCTGTTGATGCAAGTGTTTAATAATGAACATTTTCACCTAGGCTGTTTTTCTTCTTCCTGCCCACTCTATTATGTTGATTCTTGTCCTTTTGAAAATAAGCTTCCTTCACTTTTCTTTCATTAAAGCCTCTGTTTACTCTCCTTTTCAGAGGTAACATATTATTTCAGTGTTCTTCAACATCCATTATATACATGACCCCTTTGAGATTCCCACGGTTTATTACCCTGAATAACAAATCATTATTTTCTTGTATTTATACAAAGATTTGATGCAAAAATAACAAATAAAATCTAATTAGCGGTAAACTTACAATTATTCCTTCTACTACTACAATAATCACATTTATTCATTTTATAGTCATCTTTCTATGTGTATATTTTTTAGTTATACTGTAATTTAGCCAACTGCGGTGTCTGGCAACAGGTGGGGGAGAGAAGGTACTTGAACTCTGGACTACTATGCCCCATTTACTACCCCTCTAAAAGCGATCCGTGCCAAGTTCTGACTAAACTTCAATCAGTTAACCCTGCCAAGCTTGGTTCTTGCGACCAGTTACACATCACGCTAGCACGGTTCCGCTCCTCCTATCAGCGGTCCAAGATACTACAGCTCTCAAGGCGGGAGTTGTGCAAACAAAAATTAACTTATGTGCCTGGATAGCATCATCCGCCCAAATTTCAAAGAGAGCCTCGGTCTCAGCATCACCTCAGGTTGCACCACGCTCTTTTGATCCAATTTATTGTTAATAAGCTGAGAAGAAGTTTGTGTTGTGAACAGGTGAAGAGATCTGTGAATTGCAAAGCCAGACACACTGGAAAACCCGAGAAATGAGTCAGCTGACTGTAAATAGGTGAGGACGCAGTCTGCTCAAGCGCTCTTTGTTATCAAAGAACCAAGCCACAGATCAACTGTGCCGGGCCTTACTGTTGAACTAGTACTAGATTTAGTGCGGTTTGATTGTGTCTGGCATGGTCCAATTCAGTTGCATTTCATTTAAAATTAAATATCTATGTTATGGTGCATTACTCTCGGCGCGGTTTCAAAAGTGTAGTGTAAATGGGGCTATAGAAGGAAAAAAATTCTGACACTTCTGGTCTAGGCTGTCATAAGTAGAACTTTATATCACAGAAACAGTATGACAACATAAGTAACCAAACCCAGGATGTCTTTCCTTTCAGAGAATATGCCCAATTCTTAAATCAACAAGCAGAAAGACTAAAATTACACTATCCTATTATTTCCCTCTTTTGTTCATTGCCCTACCTTTATGGATTAGGCATAAAGGAAAAACTTGCACAGGTTAAACCAAATCATTAGGTGATGCTGTTGTGACATTTTGTCAGCCTAAAGCTTTCATAAACACTCATTCATTACACTGCTTTGCCCCTTTTCTCTCTAAAAGAACAAACTAACAGATCTTCCTACATGTTAAGGATGCTGTGATTGAAAAATGAAAAATTAATATATTCACTTTTACCTCATTAATCAGAGAAAAGCCTCATTTCTTATGAATGAAGGCCATACTGCTGATTATGCTCATCATCTAGTCCATCTGCCTGGAGCTTGCTGCAGAATCTCAGTGTGGTTTAACTCATATATGAAGGAGAAAATCACTGAAAAACATGCAGGAAAAAGGGTTAACCCTGACCTACTGCTCTTTAGCCAGGAGCAGCTTTTGCTCTACAATGCCTTCACTTTAGTTTCACCTCATATTCCAGATTATTTTGACTCTTAGTCTTTTCTTTTTTTGTAAAATGGAGCCCTGGAGAGTGTACGGAAAGATAAGAGAGTGGGTTTAACATGCAGAGAGGGCTGTTTGTATGATGTTGTAGAAAATTCAGTAAGCCCAGGAGTAAAACCCTTCCTTCTCCACTACCCCCACTTCTCTTATAAAAAAATCTTTAAAATGAAAAAATAAGATTAAAAATAAGTTCACATTCTTCTTTGCTTGTAAGGCCTGGTTTAAGCTTAATGTGTCTGGAAGGTCCACAGCCAAATTGTAAAAGCTTACCACCCACGGCCCTTGGAAAAATTTGCGCAGACAGATTTAAATGGAAAAACATGGTGGATGATCAACAGCTCCTACTGGCGTGGATTTATAAATATAAACATCTAAAGTATTGTCCCTATTAGACGTTGGTCAGAATATTAGGATATAAAAAAAAAGTAGAGTAGAAAGGCTGCAGATCTCTTATTTTTGCACAAAAAATATTTTTCAAACATAACTGAGTCTTGTCTGGATCAAGATCAATTATTAATTCAGTCGCAGCTTATTTATACAAAGAATTTATTTCTAATCACATCACATAAAATATGTTGTCTTCCTCAACATGTGCAGTTGGTTTTCCAAATTTAGAGTGTTTCATAGTTGTTTGAAAAGTTCTATTTGGTTTTCCATTACTAAATCAAAGAAAAACATTGAAATACTGAAACGGTCCCGTTTGGTCTGATAAGCTGGGCTCTTGCAGACTTTAAAATGAGATTATCTGTTTAAACCAATGTTTGTCATCATATCTTTAAAGCCTCTAGTCTGATTTCTTTTAGGATTTTGATAGAGTGTTGTCGTATCAAACGTTTCGTCTTACAGCATGAGGAAAAACCAGAAAAAAAAAAATAAGCATCAAAAACATTTATCACCCAGTGTGCAAAACACCCTACTATTTTTCTACCTACACTAGAGAAAATCCCTGGGAATTGTTCAGACAAGGCTGTGACCCCTTGAAGCTTCCCATGAGGATAGACATGCTGCAGTTTGCTGAGAGAGTAGAGATAGCTTTCTAAATAACACTGCAAGTCCTTAGTGGTACAGAGTAAGCTCAATGTATGTTTCTCTTAAAATGACTAATCTTCTAATAATTTAATACATCAAAAACTAAAATCCAATTTTTCTATTTAGTAGTTTTTTTTATAAATTTTTTGACTAATATAGAATCACAACACATGCTAAACAGAGTTCTCCACACCCTAGGAAACGTGAGCAAACTTTAGCAGAGCTGCAGAGACCAGCAAATAAATTTTAGAGACAATATAAAGGCAAATTGAGAGAACTTAGTGTTTGTATTTCCAACACTAAAAACAAACTGGGGGGGGTGTCTTAATTGTCACCTTGCATTTTCCGTCATTCTTCTTAAAGGTATAGTGGAGGCTTTTCTTTTTCCAGATGGATCAACAAAATAAGTGGTCCTAGTTGTCAATCTTTCTGGTGATATGTTTACATAAGGCCGTCCTAGGTGCTCGTCCCCAGTTAGCTATCTTTTTCTGCGCATGCGCACTTTCAGGCGCTTGTGTTCCTCCAGTCATTGAAGCACACCTTTTTTAAAGCGGTTCTTTAAAAATGTCAGAAGGTTGTAAGAGAAAAAGTGTCTATGAAGTGTATGGTTGCAAAGTTTCTACTGGACGGGTAAAGTTTTGCATGCTGGTTGGAGAAATCAATTTCACATCACTGCTAGTAAAAGTTATCTATCTCTATATTGTAACTTTCCAGAGAACATAATTTTATTTATTTTGTAATTTGTATCATTAGTAGTTATATGGTGGCCACAGATCCTTATTTACTCTCCAAAGATGTCCAAATTTCCACTGTAGCACACACACTCACACATACAAGCAAGTCATGATTTTTTTAATGTACCAGTAGTCTTACTTGCGAGAAAACTTTTATATATCAATTTGGTTGATAAGAGATCCATCTGAGCGACAGTCTTACCGTTGCGTACCCACATATCCTCGAAGAGAAATGGGTCTGTGCACGCTCTCGCAAGTATTTAATAGGCATTCCAACTCGGGAGCGGGTACAGGGTTGTGCATGTGCATTTTTTTCAAAGTGGAGAGGGCGGGTCTTTTCACAAATTTTCAAAAATCCTCCACTATACCTTTAAGTTAAAACTATGTGAACAGTTAAAACTGCAGACATTTTTTAATTTGACACTATATTCATAATGTAGGTGAAGCTCAGTTTGGCAGTAAATCATCTATAATCAGCATTTTTTTAAAGTTTTACATCAGATTCTCATTTCAGTCTGTGTTTTACTTTGGGCTATTCTAATGCACGGATATTCTTTGATTAAAGCTATTAAGTTATAACTCTGGCTGTATGTTTATGATTGTTTAAAATGTTAGACCCCGGTCTTAAGTATCCCTGTGCCTGACCTCATACTGAATGAAATAATAAAATGTAGTTACATGACACACAAATATTAAGAAAAATTATAAATTTTTGTTTATTTTGTCTTAAAAAGCCAAGACAATTTCATTAGTCTTTGGACTGATATTATGTATGTAAATAATCCATATATTCTCTGTTGTGTCTTTGGTTTGGATGGTTTATACAACCATGTTTCAATTTAAAGTTAAAATGTTAAATATTTGGTACCTGAATGTTTATTATAGTTATTTATTCACCCTTTACACATTAACATCTAATTGAGTCATTTTTTACGCAAATGGCTGTTAGTCTTCTGTCTTGTTAATGCTGTACAGCCCGTTTGTAATCTGACTTTTGAATGCTTTTTGCTCTGGCTTTATTGGATTTTGGCTTAAATGACTGCCAACAACACAATAAAATTCCATCAGAAAGACAGAAATGTAAAACCTGGCACAGTTCCTTCACAAGATCAATAACAACATTTCAAAAAGGCCCTATCCATGTTCATACGTAAATGTTTGGTTGTAGTGATTTAGAGTTCATGGTGTGCCTGTGGTTTCTCACATAGTTTAGCACCGATCAGCCCTGTCAGAGAAAATGTCTCTGGGAAGAGACATTTAACATTTCTATTTTATAAAAAGGTTATTTTACCTTTCGCTATTTGTATCACTCTCACATTTTTGTTATCATTTATGTCTGTTTTTTGTTGTTGTTTTTTTTTTTCACTATAAAATTGCATAAAAGTCAATAGTAACTGAGGTCCACAGGTTGCTCAGTCTGAGAAAAAAACAAAACCGGTAAAGCAGATAATGTCTGGGCCAGTTTTCATGTCAAAGAGATGAAAGAGAGCACATAGTTAGTCAGAGTAAAAGTTGATCTCATTTCTATGTCCATAAGAGAAACAGGACTGAGCACAGACAAACAGGCCAAACTCTACCATCTATAGTCTAAGGTGTTGATGGCAGCAGCACAGCTGATATTTCTTTTCTATTCTGAACGGTGTAAAAGCCAAACAGAGACAGACCTGATGAAGCTACTGTAACAAGAAAAGCAGAGAGAACATAAAGTTTTGGGTTGAACAAACAAATAGTGCAGAATGGGAGAATAGAGATATTAAAACAGAAGGATGAAAAGGGGTCCCTATGTCCTCCAGCAGTCTAAGCCTATAGCAGCATAACTATGGATATACTGTAGCTCTGGATGGCCTGAGCTATTTAAACTATAAGCTTTCTCAAAAAGGTAAGTTTTAAGGCTAGCCTTAAAAGTAAACAGTTTGTCTGCCTAACAGACCAAAACTGGCAGTTTATTCCACAGGAGAGGAGCCTGATAACTAAAAGATTGACCTCCCATTCTACTTTCAGATTTTTGGGTGAGCCTTAAGTAGTAATACCTATTTAATGGTTTCACATTTTGTTCTGTCAGAAGTTAAATATGTGTGTATTACAATTAGAGTTTTATGTGACAAAGACAAAATTGTATAGATAACATTGAAGACAGGAAAAAAATAACACATTGTTAATTTTTACCATAAGTAAGCTCTAACCTAAGGATTTAGCCTTAGCCCTACTAAAATGTATTTTAATTCATGTGTTTAGCCCTGTCAATATTTACACACTGCCAAGCCTACTTTACCCTGCAAAAGTAAACATTCCACAAAAAATGATGCAGCTTGCTACTACTTTATGTCATCATGGGAAATGTTTGTTAATTGTGATGTGCAGTGTAATTTTGTCACAACAAAAAATCGTTTTGGATATAGGTCAAAATTATAAATTTTGCTCTTATCTGTTCAGTGTACCATTCTCTACATGGCTTGTTGTGAACTTAAACCAGGTTGTAGATGCCTGCAGTTCATTCAGAGCTGCTACCACACTGTGAAATTGTCATTTTAGAGCTGGCCTGCCCAAAGTTTCCCCTCGTGGGTCTCTGTCCTGCAGGTTTTAGGGGTTTCTCTGCTTCAACGCAGCAATTTCTGATAATGACAGTTCAGCAACAGCCTGTTAATCAGCTATCAATGGAAATTAGCTGTGCTGAATGTTGGAAATCTCTAAAACCTGCAGGACAGTGGCTGTCAGGGGAGAACTTTGGGGAGGCCTGTTTAAGAGCGACAAACATGCCTCTTATCATCAGACTTTTTCCATCTTCAGTTTGAAAGGCACACAGTAATATGTTAAAAGATTGAGATATTAGACAATTAGATTTTATTGAAAGGTATCAGACTAAAGACAGCCATAACATCAGTTTTCTTCTACTGTCATTACTTTGTGTAGGTCTATCACTTCAAATATAAAGAAAATACTTAAAATATTGGGGCCACAGTAAATGTGACAAAATATGAGAAAGTGGAATGGTTACAAATATTTTTGCCAGGTGGCGTAAAGAAATAAAACAGGGTGGCGGTTTTACAGTTTTATTATTCTTGCATTTATGGCAATAGATGTTAGTAGGAAAGTCTTGGTGCATCAGAATTGCAATCTCTTCTATAATAGCCCAATTGTTTACCTTTATGTGACTGTAAAAAGCACTTAAGCTGCTATGTGCATGATTGCTTGGCCCAAATGCCATGGCATAGCTGTTCTCTTTTTCAACTAGGCTGTGTCAGGGCTGCAGTCACACATGGTAATGTATAGTATGGGCTGTGCTGACCCTTCTAAAATATCTCCTGAGGGAAAACAAATCAAGTTATCACGGTTCCTATCCACAGAATGATGCCCTCCACAATTACTCAATCCTTAAAATAGAATATCTTCATTTTAGTAGTAAACTTTCCAAAAAATTTGCTGCAAATGTTTCTGATATTTCCAAATTGCTTTTTGTCTAGTTTGCCTAACACTTCACAGTGTTTAGTGTTGAGATAAACTCTGGCTGACACCATTTAACCAAGGAATGATTGCAATACATGCTTTTAATTTTTGAATGGTACATTTATCACTGTGATCAACTGGGTTGTAAATGAACACTAAAAGGAGGGTGCTGGCTACAAATTCCAGTTTCAGTTGCCCGGGATTGGACTAATGCTGATTTGTCTTTTTTCTATGAAGTCACACTGCTTGAAATAATTAAGAACTTGCACAGAAAGGCGTGTGCTGCGGTTAGCTCTGAGGGGGGGCTGTTTCAACAGTTAAACAGTCGTTTCCCTGCCTGCAAGCCTTATCAGTAACTAGTCTTCCTCAGGATGTTTAACAGTCACAGACCAGCAGTATAAACACACCATGGAAACTCTTGCTTTTGACTTGTTCCCTCTGTTATGGTGATTGTTCTAAGATATGTATTTGTCATTGATATTTTCTTTGATATTATTTGCTATGAATGTATGAACATTTTGAGCCTGAACAACCTAAACTTCAGTGTACTTTATCTGACTTTTATATGGAACACCATCCATCCATCCATCCATCCATCCATCCATCCATCCATCCATCCATCCATCCATCCATCCATCCATCCATCCATCCATCCATCC
>NW_015151186.1:100872-129562 GCF_000732505.1 Cyprinodon variegatus
ATCCATCCATCCATCCATCCATCCATCCATGTCATCTTTAAATGTATGCATTACCTTTTGTTTGGCATTCACACAAAGCTCCAATCCATCAAATAGAATATAATACATGTAGATGTATATTTCCTCATCATATGTCCTGGCTTGTGCTTATACATGGTTCATCCAAATCTGTATAACACTGCTTAAAAAAAAAAAAAAAAATGTCTGTTACAATGTCTTGCACTGTTGTTGCCTGAAAAAAAAATCTGATTCTGAGCTCAGTCAACTGTCAAAATGTCAGGAGTGATGTGTCATGTGAGTCCTAAATTATTTTTGACACTCTTTAGAAAAGTGTTTAGCTTGACTGTTGCTTTGACTCATTTTTGTGATGCAGAAAGTAAACCCTTTCACCCTGCACCAGGCCTGAACATCAGACAAGATGCTTTGTGGAGCCGGTTAGCGTTTGCCAGCAGCACTTTATCAAATGTATGTGCTCTTGTGGAAAAAAAGGAGGAAGGAGGAAAAAATGCAGCTCACATTCTTTTTGTTTGGCTTCATGGGGTATGATATTGTTGGCTGTCGTTGCAGGGTCAGCTTGAGTCTATATATGGTCTCGAGCTTCACATTGTGTGTACTTAAGCAATGATGCATGGCTTTAATTACGCGTAGATTCAATGTACATTATAAACACGTACTACTCCATAAGATAACTTGAGACAGCATACTTGACTAATGGTGTAAAGCATTGCCTCTATTAATAATTTCATTGTTACTGTTTTGGAAGCATTGCACGTCTAAACACTTTTCTTTGGTGTAAAATAATGAAAGTTATGTTGATGTGCTCATGAAAAGATCTCTGAACAAAGGACATTAAAGGATGGAGAAAGGACTGTGGTTTGGTTCTGATGCTTCAGCATAACATAGATCTAGAAAATACAGATGCTAGTAAAGACAAGCAAAGTTTTACTGAAGGTCTGGGAAATTATAAACGCTTTTGTAAAGCTAAGCTATCACCTTTTCAAGTCAGGGAACTTCAAGGCTCTTTCCCACCGACCAAAAATTGGTTGAAAAACATTGGAAAGACGACATCATTTATGTCCAAACGACATCTATATTTGGTTTGAAAGTGAAAGAGGAAAAGCCGAAATTTTCAGATAATTGAAAAGATGGGTTTGCAACGTCTTTTCAACAACAATTGCTGGATTAAATCAAGACTATGACACACCGACCAGATTTAGACAAAAAAAACGTCTAAATAACATCTGTTGTTTTGGGGGTTTAATTTATTCATTCGCTCATTCACACACAGATAGTAGCAACCTACATTGTAGAAACAGATGCCTTGAGGCACACTAAGGACACAAAAGCTGAGACGGACGGAGCTTGGGTTTGAACCACCGACCCTCAGGTTGCAGGTTAAGCTCCTGCTTCCTACTACAGTACGCTGTCATGCACACAAGGGATAATTATGAATAGCTTCAAACCAAAATGTGGTCCTTAAAATAACTACAAGGCTGGATGAAATATAACCTTTTACTGAAAGAAATATATTTCATATATTCAATTTAAATTTATGTCTTTAAGGATTTTATGATTAAGAGAAAAAAAAAATCCCTCTTTAGAATTGTACCTTGACTTGCTTGCCTTAAATTCAAAGGACCGACTCTAGCAAAAAAGTTCTCCTTAAAGCAAACAAATGTACTTGTTCCCAGTAAAACATGCATAATACCTTCCATTGCCACATGAGTAGTTATTTCACGATTTTTCAAATCTCTTGCAAAAGAAACGTTGCAAGAACTCAAAACAATTTTAGGTAATTAAGTTGAATAGCTACTGTTGTCACAACAGTCTGATGAAAATTAGTTTTAGCTTTGGGTCAAACTTATGCATAAAGAAAAGCTTCAGTAATGACTGCCAACGTGGGAGTGCTGCAATTTTTTATTTTCACACTTTAAAACAGCCTTTCACGGTGACACATAGGTTTTGGGTGCCAGACTTGGCACAACACAGCTTGTTACAGCATTTTAACATTTCAGAACTGTTCTTGCCAAAGCAGAAAGACAGACGGATGTAGTGTCAGTAAAACTACTTTTTCTTAATGATGGCTTGCCAAAAAAAATCTTTTCACCTCGTGAGTCAGTTTTGCCTGAGTTTTTACATCACGAGGGAGACTAAGTGTGCTGCATATTTTGGGGTTTTTAGGATTGGGTGTTAGAAAGGGTTGTTAACAGATTAATTGTAGCAACAGGTAATGTAGGAGGCTCAAACAAATGCAAATTTGAACTCCTTAAGACAACCAATGTTTTGAAAAAGATTCCCATTGCAGATCAAAATAGCTCTAATATTTGACAACCCAAATCATCCAAAAACGCAATTTTAAAAGCAAACAGATTAAAAAACCATTGTCCTGCATGTAAATAGAAATTAGCACAGTAATAGCACTAATGCCTTCAAGCAAAATAGGACCAGATCAGAGTCAGAGCTTTTCTGACTTGAGTTTACATGTTCTCTCCTTCCAAGCATACATTTTCTCTTTCCCTTCTGGTTCTGCATTCTAAAACCTTTCACCTTTTAGTAGAATTTCATTCCTGATATTTACAAAGTAGCATTCGGTAGTAAACCAAAAGGAAATAAATAATGTTTTTCTAATTCTTCATTAAATAAAAATCTGAGAATTGTTGCGCTGATTTGTGTTCTGCACCCTTTTCGCTGATATCTTCATTTTTTTTCAATCAAGTGCCAGAAAAGGTTCTTGGAACTCACCAAAAGGTTCCTTGTCCATCACAGAGCAACACAGGAAAAACAATGATGCATATACACTCTTATACTTAAGGACAATTTAGAGAGACCAATTAACCAACCATTCTTTGAACGTGGAAGGAGGCTGAAGCACAAACAGTCCAAACACATAGGGAGAACAAGAAAACTGCATGCAGACAGATTCAGGCCAGGTTTAAAATCCAGGACCTTTTTGCTTCGTGTATTTCAACATTCCAGCTGCTTGTTAAATCTATCATCTAAAAATGGAAGGAATATGGGACAACTAAAAAAACTACCATTACATGGGGGTGCCTATTACCTGACAGGAGGCATGTGGCAGGTGGAAGAAATACGTGGCATTAACCTGAGGAGATGTTTTTCTTAAACAGGGGATAGAAAAGGTGGTCAGAATTAATTTAAAGATGAATGATAATAAATATTTTGCAATCCTGGAAGAAACCATTTTAAGGCTCATTCCTCTTTTGAAAAAAAAAAAAAATGCCAGAGCTGTAATGGAGGGTTTAGAATAAAGCATAAGTTAGAATGTGAAGAATGTTTGAGTCAAGGTTCAGACCAAAACCCAATTAAGCATCTTAAGAAAAACTTGAAAACTGCTGCTCACATGTAAGCTACTCTTAATCCAGCCTGACTGCATTTGAGCTATTTTGCAGGAAAAAAGTGGTCCTACGTACTTTTGTTTTCATGTGAACTAAATACGCATTAATGCTATATATATATATATATTTTTTTTTTTTGGAGTGTAGTTTTAGCTGATTGGAAGAAGATAAACAACTTTGCTTTTATTTTAAAAAACATCATACTTACTTAAACAATCATCAATATTCAGATGTTTCTGTAAAGGCTTAATTTTGCATCAGTATCATTTCATAATTCTCTTCCTTTCTCTTTGTTTTTATTAACTCTTGCTCAGTTGATGCAAATTTACCGGCTGCTCATTTTCTACCCAGAGATATTTTAAAAAGTTTAAACTAACTTTATGTTATGGACAATAACTTTTAATTGAGCAATCTTTAATTAAAGCTGATTTTAATCTGTTTACATACACTTGTTTCTACCCATATGATTCTTATTTTCATTGCCGTTTACTTATCTAATATGTATGTATTTCTTTAAAGAACAATGATATGATACAGGCAAACTGTGTCTCAACTTGACATTTCCATAAAAGACCAAAAAGCGGCAGGACTGTAGAGGTCCTGAGGTTCTGAGGTGGGATCTGATCCCGCCTGACAAGAAGGCTCATGTGATCTGCTTAAGAGTAGCTTAAACCCCAAAGGCCACATGACACCCTCTTTCAACCCACTGATTTAGATAAAAGGATGTAGACTTATTTTATGCAGTGTTGGAGATTTACACAGACGAGAGAATTCAGCCTCAGAATCTGTAAACAATTCCTCTGATTATTGTGTGGCTTTGATTAGATTTTTTTTGTTTTTTTTGTTATTGTTTTTTAATAAACTCTACTCTATCTTTTACACATAACAAAATGTGTGAGTTGTATTCTGAGAAGTTTATTTAGTTTTTAATTCATGCCAATCTACAACAATTGTCATCTTAGGGACCTTAATTGTAAAAAGCAGTTTCCCAGAAAACTAGTATTTTA
The DNA here is from genome assembly GCF_000732505.1 of Cyprinodon variegatus. Classification (NCBI taxonomy): domain Eukaryota; kingdom Metazoa; phylum Chordata; class Actinopteri; order Cyprinodontiformes; family Cyprinodontidae; genus Cyprinodon; species Cyprinodon variegatus. Next base: position 105,236 of record NW_015151186.1, read on the forward strand.
TAAGGGACCAATGAGAAGTTATTTTTAACATAGAAATGTTTGCCTAATCTAACCAATGTGCAAATACTGCACAGTTCATGCATTTAATTCTTTTTATTCAATTTTTTGCATGAATTACTGCATCAATGCAGCATGACAGGGAAGCAATCAGCCTGCTTCCCTATTGGAAGTTTGTGACACCCGGGATTTTATCACAGTGGGCTTTTGGCTTGACTGGTTTCTCTGATCTTAAGTGTTTGAATCAGGCATGTTTGTTGCCATTCACAGATGTAAAACGGTCATCAAAGCAGATATTGGTGCTATTGGCATTTGAGATCAGCATCTCCAGAACATTGAAGAGAAAAGTGAGGTTAAATTCTTTGTTAAGTTCCCACTCAGAGTGGAAATTATTTAAAAGAGGGACCAACAACAGCGGAAAACATGATTTTCCAAATCAAAAATGACTGTGGAAATTTCACACTGGACCTCATCCAACATAAATCCATGCCTCTCTACTCTCCCCACACATTTTGAAAACATTTTCAAATGAACTGCAATATTGACTTTAATTTTAAAGGAATGCTTTGGCTTTCTCAATTATTTCTGATATTGTCTGGTTAAGGCGCCACCAAACATAGGAAGAGCAGCATTCTTTGACAAAAAGGATCATGTACAATTTAAGTATAAATGTAGGCATTTGATTTGCTGTACCAGATTAGAGCTAATTTACACCTAAAATCTCTTGACTGCTCTTATCTGGCCCCAATATTACGAACGGGCTTTGATTCATATTATTTTCTCAAGGATCTGATTATCATAGTTCTTTGTGTACCTTTTCTGCCACACTTTTTCCTTCCACCAACCTTTTGATTAATGTCATAACCAGCTTCTATTACAACCTGACCCTCAGTGGCTTTTGGAGGGTTAGCAACTGCATGCTAGGACTGATAGAAAGTCTGTAGTCTATCTTATGATTGCGTAGACTGTAACAAAACATTTTTTACCAACAGACTTCTCATTTGTTTGATGATTGTTTTGCCTAAAAATTATGTTAAGAGAAATTTATTGATACAATTACGTTGTCTTTTGCGGTAAGACCTCGGCAGGAAACATAGCACTTAATTTTGATAGATATGCATGAACAGGAGCAATGAACAGGGCGGTTATTCCCCCCCCACAGGTTGAGAGAACCTGTCCATGATGAGCAAGCATGAAGCGAAAGTGGAGAGGAAAAACTCCCATTAAGAAGAAACCTCTGGCAGAACCAGGCTCAACATGGTGGTCTTCTGCCGGACTGTCTAAGATGAGACAGTAACGCAGTAAGAGTCCAGGAGGAATGACACTCTGATGAAGCTTTAGCTATGAAGGTGGAGTAGGGGCTGGGGGCGGGTTGAAACAGTGTCATCTGGACGAAGTCACACAGCGCATCCACCGCCTGCGCACAGGAGCAGACAGGTGCGTATCGGAGGCTTTTTAAGAAGAACTTTGGATGCTGATTAGCTTTCTTGGAGGTGTGGTTCAAAGCAGATTGGCTGTGTCGCAGGTGGATGTTGGAAAGCAATGATTTTCTTCGGTTGAACTTCCACCTATGCTCCATAAACACAGTGCACACTCACTTGTGACGTCATTGCGTCCTCTACTGCGCATGTGGGACACTTGCATAATATGAATGCAACTCACACAGGAGATCACCTACAGGTCGCATATACATTTGAAAATGTGAATAGTAACATACACAAAAAAAATTTATTTCACTAAAAAATCAGAATTGAGCATTAAGGCCTTCAGTGTGAACATAGCCTTAGTTAACTTTTCAATGATATTGTAATTTAATAGGATGCATTCCTGTCTATTCTGCCAGTTTTGAATCAAGATAAAAATTCTATCTAGTAACCCCATTAATAAGTTAGGTACTTCTCATATCTGCCTGCTTACTCGACATGTTTGATAAAGATGTGGATTGGCTCTGCTGACTGCTTGATGCTGGGTGCTTTTTTTAGTACTGTGGGGATGAATAATTACAGCACCAAAAAGATAAGAGTTTGGTTCTATTTGCCAAGGCAGGTCGACTATTTAAAAGGTACTTAATAATTGACCCTATTTACTTTACAGAGTAAATTGAGCTGGTTTACTCATTAGACTGCCTTCTGTTATTGAGCCAGCCAAATGTGTCTGATGTGTTGACTTGGTAGATTTCATAGGAATGTATGGATCTGAGCTTTAAAACTGATATGAGGCTTTTGAGGGTTGTTTTTTTTTTGTCGTAGAGTTCTGTCTCACCTGCTGACATACGACTAAAGAAGTTGCCTGATGCATAGTGTTAGTCAAGCATAAAATAAAGTTGACACTCACGGGGAAACTCTGCAGAAAGGCAAGTGCTTTATGGCTCTGAACGCAGGATAGTTTGCAAAGATTTGAAGTGGCTGTAGACAGAAAGATTTCAGTCTGTTCTTTGGTGTATCCCTTGTTATCATGCCAACATAAGTAAATTACTATCACAGCTCTAATCATTCCTGCAGTTATTTCACCATCAAGAAGGGACATTTGTTTACCAGGTCTCCGTGTGTCTCATTGGCATCAGTAGGTATACTGCTGCTGGGAAAGCTGTTGTAGTAAGACAGCTGGTAGTTTCTCCACCCTCAGTACTTTCTCACTCTCCTTCTCTCGTCTGCACTATCTGCCATCACGTCAACCCTTCCCCACCCTTTCACCCCTCTGTTTTTTTCCCTTCTTTCTTTGAAGACAGGGCCAGTAGCCTTCATTCAAACAGAGCAGAGGGTGATTAGAACTGCGTGGCAGGTGAGAAGCAATTTCAGCTCTATAAATGTAACTTCCTGCATCTAATTGTCCTTCCTTGATTAATTAGCTTGTCCCCATCTTAGGTTGTATGGCATAATCTTCGGTTGTGTACCTCACGATTCTCACAATTTGAGTGGTTTATTGTTTACACTTTCCTAATCTGTTTCCACTCTGCTTATGCATGGTATGACAGGTCATTTTTGGTTGCCTCGAATGTGTAAAACTGAGGAACAGGGAGTTTGTACTTATCTGTATGCATGTGCATTTGTGGCTGCAAAATTAACGCTCCCCACACAGCTTTGGCAGCTGACATAACGCGGGAAAAACTTGATTTGCCAACAGCATACAGCACAGCATTTTACACCCAGTTCAGTGATATAACCATTAAGCTATTAAAAATGGCAATTAGTCATTTGCTTTTATCAGCAGTGGGTATGATTTGTGCTATTTTACATGTCTGTTTGTCTCTGTGTGCCAGTGGAGGAAAAAACGCTGGAGGGTGAGGATCAAAAGAATGAAGATTTATGTGTTGATTTGAGCTCAACTATGCAGCTTGCACTGCCGACTGTAAAAAGTGCTTTTTTTCGCATGATAAATCTGTTAAGAGGTTTGTCTTAATAGTCATATTAATCAGAATTTGTATGGATAAAAGCCTTGCTTCAAAATTAAATACAGTCATTTTTCTACTACTGTCTGTTTATCTAAGGATGGTTATGCTGTATTTTCTTAACATACAGCATAAGCAGACATCTATTCTTAGGCATTGATCAACAAAATATTTCCATATGTAAAACCATGCAAACTTGATAGTGCAGGAAATTCTGATGTAGTACCTTGGTGCTCTCTGAAATTTTGGCTGTAAAATGGGAAAAATAGCGGGCAAACTTAACTCAGTGCCAGCCTTTACAAAACTGCAGATCATCAGGTTTTGCAAAATGCTGGGAGGAGGTTAGGCAGAGTGCTACAGACTCATAATGCGATGTATTAAACCTTGGATTGATGAGGCATCCTCTGTGTCTATATGTAGCAAATATGATAGTCAGGTGCAAACTCGCATGCTAAAATGCATGCAGGCATGGATATTCCAGAACGATTTTCATTCACACCATTTTTTTTTATTGTATAGGAAAAATGCTGCAGCAAGTGAATTCATTTCAATAGAATTTATTTATCGGGAGACAATTCACAACATGTCATATTAAGGAAAACTAGTTGATTGCATTGAGTCATTGATTAGGAAGAAATGGTCTTCCTGGATTAGTTTGCAGTGATGATTTTCACTGCATTTTTTCCGTTGACTCCCAGAGACAAATTAAAACGTAGAGAAATGTATCTTTTGTATTTATCTGATAGGGGATTAGGTAGAGATGTTGCTTTCATACTTTTTTTGATATATATGGTTATATATATGCACACGTTAGCATATTTGTCATTTTAATTTAGAGGATTAACAATAAAGAGACTTGGTTTGCATTTTTAATATTGGTTAAGTTGTTTTATTGTGGTTTTATCATCAGTTTTGGTTCAGTCCAAACAGAATCTAGAACTGACAATACTTATAATGATTGATAATCATTAATCCAGAAACTGATATTGGTGTTTGTAATGTGTATTTATAAATGTTTTATTTGTTAAAATATATTTCTATTTGGCATTTTTGTTGGCATGACTTCTGCATTGTATGTGTTCTAAATGGTATCACTTACTAGTCATGCTATTTATCTTTGTCTTAATTAATGTTGCACATCTGCTAAATATGGCTATAATAGGGTATTGTTTAGTGTTGTGTCACTTTTACGCTAAGCTTTCCTTACTATGCCATCACCTTACCACTTCCTGTCACATTATTACATGATGTTTAGGCTGGTCATTTGGCACTTGGAAATCTAGATGTTTATTCTGTACATGTCAAAGGCCCATTGTGACAACTGAAACAGCATTTGGTACTGTAGCTAGAAACTCTTATTAGTTAGAGTATAAGTCATTCCCCTGTAGCTACGCTGTGGTTTTTGGTAATTGTGTGGTTCCTTAGCTACTATTTAGGTGCGAATAGAAACTGAGAGGTAATATCCCAAAACAGCACGGGAAGACTAGTCCCCCTACCGTTGTAGAGACATAAAACCATAGAAATTTTGTTCATGTGGATAAATTATTCTAGCTTTTTATGGCAGTTACAGTAGTGGCATCTTCCCAAATGTTTTTTTCTGATGGATCAGTTTTAGAGGTGGTTGATGTTTGGGGCTGATGAGTCGCTTTGCATTTGTCGATGCTCACATTTAATCACTACCATCATAGCTTTTAGCAATTCTCTTTTTTAAAGGGCAACAATAGCTTAATAAAAAATTGCTGCTCAATATGAAGGTGTTGTTTTTCCAAAGAGGAGTGGAATGTTTCTTTTTTAATACAGGTTAAATAAGTTGCATTTTATTATAAAATAAATTTCTTCTCTCTGTATGTCACCTTGTAACAGCTCCAAAAAGAAACATTTTTTATGGGCTTACCGTTGTGCGGCGCCCGGGGAGCAGTGTGGGGTTAAGGGTCTTGCTCAGCGACCCAAAGTGGCAGTCTGTGGAAGTGGGGATTGAACTCAAAACCTCAGGATTCCAAGCTCTATGCTCTAACCACTAGGCGCCACTCCCCAAAAAACTTACTTTAGATATTTGTTTAAAATTATATGAAAAATTAGTTATAAAACTGTCAAAATTACCTGACAACCAAGAAAATCATATGGCAACAACTCAATGCCAGAAATCAGCTACTGTATGCATGAAAAATGCCTTGTTCAGAGATCAGGAGAGAATCAACATGTTGGTTTAATAAGATCCAAAGGCAATAGTACGTCAAATAACTACTTGCTACAACCAAGGTAAAAAGAAAAAATTACTAAACATGTACTATCAAGCCTTGATATGCAATTAAACAGAAATACATTAACTAACACCCATTAACTAAATTATATGAGAAAATCCATTAATCTATACAAGCTTTTTAACAAATAATGTGACTCTGTAAGGATTGGTTAAATATTAAAGTTAATGTTTAAGAGCAGCCAGGTCAAAGTCCTAAATTCTGTCCAACATAATCTCCTGTAAAATATATGCGAGCATTTCACATGAAGAAAGGCAAAACAGTCTACTAGTGGTGTTTAAAACCATGAAGTGTTTTCTGAATAATTCAAATAAATTATGTCACTGATTATCTTTCAATTTTTATTCTTGATAGAAACAATTATTTATAGTTAGTTTCCTCTTAAAAAATTTAGTGGCACTGTACTTTTATGAAACCTAATTTTATCTGTAATAGGATGCTACCATATTTCCCCTTTCTGGCTTTGTAACCTGTACACCGTTCAATTGATGGAAAGGTTTCTTTTTCTTTCTGTTATGAATATTTTCTTGCCATTTGTACATTTTATTTTTACTATCTGTTCCCATCTTTTTTTGTTTTCCCACAGACATATGATATATTTTTGCTCTTTTCCCATAGACCTGTTTCCTTTTTGCTTTCTCATTTCTTTGTGTTATTTTTCCTTACACCTAATTTTCAGCTCTTTTAAACATCTGCAGTAGTTGACATAGTCAGATGGCTCAGTGTTAATTAGCTGAATCACCCTCATTAACATCTATGAAAGGAAGCAGCCATAATGAGTATGTAGTATTATGTCTTCCAATAAGGTTTATGGGGCTGCCTTAAAATACACCCATAAAAGTAGATTAAATTTTATTAAAATGACTTATTTGAATTCATACATTTTGTACAAGATAAAATGTTCTCTTTTTGTTCCACAAACTTTTTAATTAAGCTATCCAGAGAGACCCATACCACATTTGTCCTATAATAAAAAAGTAGTCCATTCACTATCCGGAGGGATAATATTGAAGTTGTTTAATGAAGCGTATGAACAGAATATCCCTCTGTCATTTCCTCTGTGGAATTCAGGAACAGATGTTTTTTTTTTTTTTACATATACATACAAAGGGAGCAATCTGTCTTCTGGTGAATTCAGCCTCTGTCAGTTTGGACATTAATAAATCATTCTGGCTTAAGCAAACAAAAAAAAAATAACAATGTAATTACCTTGGAGTTTGGAGCATTAAGAAAAACAGTTTAAAAAAAAAAAAGTATGATTGTTGTCAAACTGTGTTGGAAATGTGCTCTACATAAACATGGTCTAATCTTGGACTGGAGTGGGATGAACCAGATCCGATCGAATAGCACTCATAGAGCAGAGAGATTGATTGGTTCCTGCAGAAACAAACACTCCGAGATATTTGATATCAGGCAATGTCCCATTTTTTGTGTTCAGGCCATTGCTCCATTTTCTCTAGTTTTTGTAAAGAAGCATCTTGTTTCTGTGCTCTTTTGTTGTGCAAAATTGTTATCCACCTCTTCATGGTGGTTCTGTGATTGCTCATAGATTGACATCAAGTAAAAGCTTGGGTTTTGGCTAGAGTCGGTTTTATTTTGCTCATGAACATACATATAAATCTACAACTACACATCTTTACTTACCTTTATTCTTAGACCAATAATAATAATAATAATAACAATAATTATAATATAGACTAGACATGCAACAAGGCAGCTAACACTGAATTGAGGATGCCAAATGAAGACCTTTTGGATCATTTGCTCTGGTAAAAAGATCATGTAGACATGTTCCCTGCTATCCTGGCATCAAGTGCAGCTTTTGAATTATACCTTTCTTCTGCGGTAATTGTGATTTAGCAAAGGAGAGCCATATTAACGCAGTCAGTGACTGTGGATAAAATTATATTTTCTGCACACCAAAGAGAAAGGCCTGAATATCAGTGAGTAAACATCATAGATCATCAAATAAACTGTGACACTGAAATAAGTTCATTAGAGGTTTGAGGTATTTTTGGAGCCCAAGGAAATAATTATGTTGTGCACTCTAAGTTGTGAACTTTATTATCATGCTTTAAGATTATATGTTATATAGAATCATATTTCAATTATGGGATGTAAGATGTTATCTCTCATTCTGGTTGTTTTCACGAGTAAAAATCTTAAAATTAGTCTGAAAAGTATGCATCTAACAGACCCTTAGCAGATGTAATTGCTATCTTACATGTATGCAGTGTTTTTATCAGTATTAGTGCAATGCTAGAGAATGTTTAGTTAGTGATTGGGCTGGACAGTCCTCCTGTCTACTTTCTCAGGACTGTACAAATGTGAAGAGAGATAGCAAATCTAATGTCAGACAGCGATAACGTTCTGAAACTGCTAGGGTTGCTTGGCTTGCTGGTTTCTTTTTCATTTGCACATGCTTGTAGATCTTAATAGCCTTTTTTCATAGCCTTTGATGAATACTCAGTTTAGGGCTGCAGCTGCGGCATGTTTACGACGCTTCCTCAGGAAATGCATTCATATGCATTTTGCAACATGTTTCAGAAAGGGCCAGATAATAGGGAGGGCATCTGGAGGAGCTCTGAATGTCCAAGATACGAGTACAGCTGACACTCCCTGCTCTGCTTCTTTTTCACGACTTTCTTCTTCCATTCATCAGCCCACCTCTTGTCCTCTGCTTGCTCTCTGCAATCTTATTTCCTGCCAGTCTGTCCTCTCTCCAATCCTGCTCTGTGTCAGTTTACCGGACTAATTCAATCTCAAGTACACAGGCACTCCGATGTAATGACCCATGACATTCAATTAATGCTTCTTGCTGGGTTGGGTCAGCAGTAATTTTATGTGTTTAAATGTGTGCTTGTTGGGTGCGCATATGTGAATCTCGGAGGAGGCTCTGAATGTGTCATTTATCAACGATTAAAGTCACTGTAAACCTATTTTATCCATCCTCACTTCCACAATTCGTAAAAATCTATATTTCTGACCACTTTTGGATGCTGGGTATCTTTGTTACTTTTACTTAATCTTAATCTTTTTCAGTCTTTTAGCTCATAACATTTATAAACATTTTCATTATGAGTTAGTCATATAAAATTTAGATAATATTGAAGCAAAGCAAGCACAATAAAGTTAAAAATCCCTGTGAAAGCAGTGAGAATTGGCCCAAAAGCCAAAAGAAAAAGGCTACCTTAGACTAAAACAATTATACATAAGTCTCTAGTTTCCAATTTGAGTTCATAAGGTGAAGATTTATATTGGCTCTGTTAGGAGGAAGCAGACTGTTTTTCAGAACTAAGAGCAGTACCTTGAAGGCTTGACAGATCAGTATCCTTCCCATGGATTTTAAAGTGATTTGTTGCTAACCTAGTCTGCATGTAGTTCACCACATAAGGTAATGATTGTTTGTGACACAAACCGTTATTTGAAACAGTTGAATTCTGGTTATTTTAGGCGTACATTAAATAAACACTTCTGTTCAAGTGCCAACCGCTCTATAAGCCTGTCCACACTTAGTATTCATAAAAAAAACATGCCGAATGGTCCCACAACATCTTTGACATTTTCAGTCCGACCTTTTTTCCTTTATTAGTCTCAGACAGAAAAAAAGTGAAGGAATTTCAACTTAATACTAATGAATACACAAAATCATTTTTTACTGTTTTCCCTAAATCACATTTTCTGCTGATAAACTATATAAATAATTAATATTTTTACATATACATCTAAACCCCAACTATATTGGTATGGTTGTGGTTTCACACTGGTGTTATACGTATATATATATAAAAAGTGCCCATATCTGTCATTATTTACACTACCAACTTTTCTCTTGTCTGGCAATGTCGTCTCACCTCCAGCTGCCACAGTTAAGTCATTGGTGCTGACAGATTGCAGTGTACCTCGGAGACGTCACTGTATGAGCAGGAGACATGGACTGCTAAACGTGAACTTCAAATAATACGAGAGCATACAAAAAACCAGCACAAACAAAGAGAGTGATGCATGGGTGCTGACACAAGCTTACACACACAAGGCACACAAATAACTGTGGCTTCATTATAGCTTTGTGTCGCCTGCTGCAAATACTTTCAATTTGCATTAGCATGCCTTTTATGAGCTTTCAGCTCACAGTCATTATGGCTGTAATCCTGTGTGGATTCTGCATCATCAGTGTCAGCAGAAGGACTCGAGAAATTTAATTACTAGCCTAACCTTGATGGTTGAGTGGTTAGAGAATTATCACTGTATCAATCATCACTTCACAGTAATCCTCTATATTACTTTGCTGATGCTCACTAAATGCAACATGATTAACCTGCGGCTTTCTTCTGAACACAGATTTCCATTTTTTACCAAAAGTTTTGCCTTTTGTATGTAGTTTTAAATGCATTGGACTGGGGACCAGTCCCAGGTGTACCCCGCCTCTTCCCTAAAGACGGCCAGAGACAGACACGTTCTCACTGCGACCCTAACAGAATAAGCAGGATAAAAGGGATGGATGAAGTTTTGAGAGTCAAATTATTAAATAGTTTAAAAAATTTAATTAAATTTTGACAGTATAAAATGGAGTATACTTGGTTTAGAAAGGGGAATTTACTTTAAACCATAAAGCCCCAAATTATACTTACATGCTCAGATACATAAATATAACACTACTAATGTTTGGCTTCTTAGCAATATGTGCCTAACCATAGTCTTCTTTTTCCAATTACAACCATTTGAACAAAACTTTCATTCTCAGACATTCATTAGGGGTTCAAGAAAAATCTAGTTGACACTAAGGCCAGTTTTACACCACCATGGACTCGCCTCATATGTGCATACATGCAAAGCATAGATATACAGGAAATGAGCATCACAGCAGCAACATGTAAGGGGTTGGAGAAGAGACAACAACAACAAAAAAAAAATACAAGCCAGTATTGCGCCGCAAGCTCATCCAGGAGGAGCATGTCCTGCAAGTCAGTGACCTGATACAATCAGCATTTACTTGATAGAAACTTTGAACGGATCTGACTTTATTGCCTGTGTAAAGAACCTTGAAATGACAAGTGCTGTGAATTTGCGCTATATAAATAAATAACTTAATTGAATTAAATCATCTTACAGAGAAACATGTAACTTTATAATGCTGTTAGCAAAAAATCTCCATTGTTGCAAATAATCCTGTTCAGGTGGATGGTTTGATCTGCTTGACATGCTCTCTGCCATTTTGCTCCTAAGCTACGCTGGCAGTGGCATTTCATGGTCAGGGAAAGACTAAGCCCTGACTGGCAGTTTTTCACATGGACATGTACATATAGCCGACCCGCTTGTAAACAAGAAACTGGAGAACCATACTGAGAGATAGGATGTGACATTATAACATATTCCTTTTCACATTAGTTTTTTCTTTTTTCTGTCTAAAATAAGGAATTATTGGTTTCGCTTCTTTACATCAACTTAAGCTCTTTAATTTTTTCATATGTTTGAGTATAAATAAAGCCCCTTGAGTTTACTGAGGACCACTGTGAGCCACAAAACTTGTTATAAACCCGCAACCATGGGAAGTTACAAGGCTTATTAAAAGAATAAGAGATTAAAACAGCAGTTTCCGTTAGTTTACTTTAATTTAAGTGTTATGGCCCACTTAAACTGAAAAAGAGACCTGTTTTTGTGTTTGTGTGTATGCTATATGTGAGAGTACTGCTGTGACCAGAGTACGGCTCTTGAGGAAATGAGACATTACTCTACACCTTTCAGACATCAGATTAAAACATTCACATTTTTCACAATGAAATGTGTGTTGAAGCTTGCAATACAGTATAAATTCCTATAACTCTCTCTGTAAAATATTTCAATTTACAATTTCCACTGACATAAATTGTATATTAAAATAAATATTTAATGATTCATTTTAAGAACTAAAATAGTTTAATGTCACTACAATATGGACAAATCTGACATAATGTGATCTATTTTTCATGTCTGTCATTATCATTTCTTCAATGGTTGTTCCAGTACCACTTTAATATGCTTTCTGGAAGCTGTTTTGATATTATTCGTTAAACTAAATCTTTCACAATCAGCACCGGATGAAATGTACCAGAAACAGCCACTAGCTGTGAGATTTCACTGTGAGATTCATCGCTATTCTCATTCAGCAGCTCGTGCCATGTAATCAAAGTAAATTTCATTTTTAATTTACTCTGCCGAGGCCTACATATGTTTTAAAATGTGCTTCTTTTTGTGAGTATTTCAAAATTGAGTATTTCAGAATTTTAGGATTTTTAGAAAAGATTTAAATACATAAAAAAAAGTTTTTGATGACTTTGAGTCTTTAAATAAATGGAATCCCCAAGAATTGTTTTAATGCAATAGATAGTCAAAGAAAGCAAGTTTGATTGGGATGGGTCATTTTTATTTTTGTTCATCTCATGTTGTCATACTCATCTTTGATATTGTTCCTTTTTCTCAATTAGATCCTCCTCTCTCTCTCTGTTTAGCTTTCACCTCTCTTTAAGTTTCATCATGTCTATCCTTGAGACTCAGTTTCTTTTTAGAGTAATGATCTAATTAAAGAAGGTTTTGCTGCCTGCCTACTTTGTATAATTATCACTAGCCTCACCCTGTACTGCTGCACTCAGGAATTAGTTACCACAGCATTCTTTGGCTCTTTAATTAAGCCTAAAGGACAGCAATTTGACCATGGTCCCATTAAACATCACCAGGAACCCCTGCTCTTTTCCCCCTGAAATAAGAACTGAGAAGTGGATTATAAAATGGTTGCCATGGTAGCAATCAGAGGATATCTCCTCCTGTCAGTCCCTTGATCTGTGTGTTTGTCCTTGTCTATGTGTTTATGTGTTCATCCATAACAGAGACAGCAGTTCAGCCTCAGGTTACCAGTATTTTTTATTTTTTTATTAATAAGGCTCAATCTGCAAAGATGGGCCCAGGACCAAATAGTGCTTGTCACATTTCCTGTTAAGGTCCCAAGTCGTGATGGTTGTCATCTTGATTGATTACATCCCCATCTCATAGAATGCTTGCCTTGCAGCATGTTACCTATTGGCATTGCATAGCACAGCTTTCTCTGCGACATGGACCGTACACTTCCCTTCAAACAGATGTTGATATCTTTGTGATGTACTGTTCAAACATACATGTATACACACTAAAGTGTATAGATAAAAACTTGGAAAGACACCAGTGCTATTTCGAATATACAAAAAGCATTTGGCATGATTGGAAATTTGACTACTAATGAGAAAAGGCAGAATACTGTAGTTTGCTTTGAAAAATATATTTTTATTTATGCTTTGTATCAAATAAATGTGTCCAGGTCTCAACTTGCCTGCATTTGATTTGAAGCTGAAATACTTTAGTTTCTGCTTCTTATAGAATGCAACTTTATTGGCATTACATTGTCACAATTACAAAGGAACAAAATCCACTCTCTGCGTTTAACCCATCCCCTTAGGGAGCACATGGCTGCCATTATGCGCCACCTGGGGAGCAGTGTGGGCAGTAAGGGTCTTGCTTAGGGAGCCAGAGATGCAGTCCCTCGGAGTGGGGCTTGAACCAAGCTATATGCCCTAACCACTAGGCCAACCATTCATTGTCCTGTGAACTTTATACAATGTACCATTACTACTGACAGCAAGACAGAGTCTCATACCCCTACCCCACTGACTGAAAACCTGTTTAAACCCAGGAACAATCAGCTTTTAGTGGCAGTGGGAACAGCTTACTGACACATGTCTACCCGGGACAAATCACCTGGCAAGTGACCCATGTTAAAATCTCCTCGGCTATCATCGGCATCCTGTGGGAACACCAGACACGGGTTGACCCACTAATTTACATGATGGCATTGGCCGCAATTCGTCAACACGCTGGTCCAGTCACATCTTATCTAACAAGCCGAAACAACTCTGTTTACATTCGATAAACATGGCGCAGCACTGGTTTTAAAAGATAACAGAGTGAAATAATACAGCAGAAATAATACACCCTGGCTTCCTAACATGTTGCTCTCCATTGTTTACTTTCCTGGTTTCTGTCGGACCTGTGACATCATCAATGCTAACTCAGCGTGATAGTGTCACTAGGCATGCAACAGCAGGGGGAAAGAGGCCATGCAGCCTGCCAGCGGGAGATGAGGCCCAAGCTATTTTTACCAATGGGAAATGCTGATTGTTAGCAGATACCATATTTGAAAAAAGACGCTTTAACTCTGTATTTTCAGTGGGAAAGAGGCTTTATGATGCTTTTACTACCATGCTTGAAAGAAAGCATTGTTCTAAGCTTTTTAACTCTCTGCTTAAATCCTAAGAACATCACTTTTGGCCATTGTGTAATAACAGCATAACATTTCTTTATTCTGATCATTAAGCATTTAAGCTCAGGGTGTATGTAGGTCATTTAAACTTTCAGAACTTGAATATAATAATTTTTGAAGAGGTGGCTAACCATCTTCTATATTATAACAAGGAAGAGTAATAGTTACTTAGTATTTATTGTTTTTTTTCTTCAATGTTCCACAAATTGTCTTTCCATTAGAACAATGAAAATGAGTGAGCGAGTCAAATATAAACTTGAACACAGTTGGATACCTTAACTTGAAAACTATCCTGACCTGTTTAATCTCATAGAATTTCCCTTAACCAAGCATCATTGAATATTTATAGACTACACTGAAAAAAAACAACAAAAACAACAACAAAAAATAATCATGTACATACTCTGGCTGCTACATAGTCCAAAATAAGTGTCATAAAAACACTACTATAGAAAATCAATTTTAAGAAAAATAAATAAATAGAAAAAGAATGTTACATTACATTCACAATAATAATACATTAGAAAATGTATAAAAGCGGTCTTAAAGAATATAAGATAAATGAATACATAAAAGAAGCATTTCAGTTTAGTTTAAGATTCTGATTACCATTGCCTATTTCAATGTTTACTGTTTGATACTTTATTGCTTTAATAGAAAGTGGAACAAATTAGTTCTTTAGCGGTTCAGTCTCCAAGACGTTGACCTGAAGAAAGATACTGATACTCTGAAGAGAGAATATGAATGGGGTCAGAAATGATTTCCTGGGCCTGTCTGGTTATTGTTTCATTGAAGATAGTCTAAAGTGAGGGGTTCTACTTGACTCCCATCAACTTCATAGCTCTTTGAAGTTGCTTAAATATTTTTACTTTTCAAATAAGAGAAATTGTCTTATTCCAATTCTCGAACATCAACCAAACCATTGTCATGCCTTGTAACTGCAAAATGAAGCTTAATATAAGCTGAAATATCTTAAGAAAAGGTTAACCATAATGTTTCTAGAATGAGATAAATTGTATCTGCGAAACTTGGTTAAAAGACAAAATATAAGAAATAATGTCAAAAAAACAAGTTTGTTTATTATTATTATTATTATTATTATTTTTTTTGCAATGTATGCTTAAAAGTTGTGTCATTGTTCCCAAACCTGTATCAATTAGCTATATAAGTTTTAAAAAGAACAAAGGTCAAATATCCAACCTAAAGTATGCCAGCCCCTTTAAGTGAACACAAAACACTGTGGTTTCTTAAAGCTTATTTAATATGTGTTTAATATTATGTTTTGCATTTATAAATATATCAAACTAAAAACATAAATAAAAATGATAACCACTTAAAATGATAACCACCTGGTAAACTGTTTGTGTTTGTCAGTCAAGTTAGTGTAATATACAGTTCTTATGAACTAAAAGGAAAGGTTAATGTTTTCACTCATTTATCAAATCATAAATGTTCCCCTGTTTGTAAAGAAATATTCTTTTGAGTGTAAAATATCTCTATCTATAAAATGCCATCATAAAAAAGACAGTAATAAAGAACAGAAACATCATTATAATAATCTTAAGTAAGTTGTCTAGGATTTCATTAAGCAACCCGGAGGTAGAAAACAAAACAGAAGAAAAAACAACAAACAAAGAGAAATAAACAGTAGAAATCAAAATGAGATTGAAATCTTTTTCATGTCCTAAAACATGTTTTATATATAAATCAATTCTGATCATAGAACTGATAACCTGAAGACGAGAGCTAGGGCTAGTTTCAGGAGATAAATAACCTAATATTTATGCCAATTTTTGTAAAAACATATAATGTGCCTCATTTCTCGGCAATGCTTGATTAAAGGGCCTTCCTTATATAAAAATTGAATTAATATTTAGCTCAATAAAAGAAAGGAAGTATGGCTTCCTTTTTTCTTTTTTGTACACCTTCTGATTTTCTCTCTGTTTCTCATCTTCTCTTTAATCTAGAGCTTGGTTTCTTGGCTCTACCATCTGAAGCAAATGGTATAAAGTGACACCAAATGGTCCCCTGAGTGAGCCTGCCAAGAAATGGTCTTTTTAGATTTAATTAGGCTAATAAACGAAATGGCTCAGTATTTGATGTTGTTATGCTGGTCATATAAACTTCTTTCACTCATAATTTCAAAATTGAATTATGTTTGGAGTAGAAAGCTGAGAAAGCAGAAAACCCAACTGCCTATTAATCTGTAAATATGATATATGGATAACACTGTATATTCTTAAAAGAAAAGGTAATGGATTTGCGATATCTCAGTGTAAACTTCAACTGGTATTAAAAGTACTTAACAGTACTGGGGAAGTGGTGGCCAAGTGGACAGAGAAAAGAGGTCCTGAGGTTGTGAGTTTGAAACCCACTCCCACAGACTATGCCACTCTGGTTCTCTGAGCAAGATCTTAAACTCAAGATTGCTCCCAAAGATGGCAGCCTACTGCTCCCCAAAGGGATGGGTTAAATGCAGAGCTAAATTTCTCCAATATGCCATTAATAAAAAAAAAAAAAATAAGAAAGATAAAGCAAATCAGGATTATGGGGTTGGGAGATAACTATGCAATGTTTTATTGTACCATATTTAATGTTACCTTCACTTTTAAACAATGATGAATATATTTAATGACACTTATAACTCGTGCAAAGCCTGTGCAAAACAGCTGTTAACTTGTCGATTTGATTTTGTTGGCTTATCTTAAGGTCTGTGTTTGCCCCCAACTTGACCTACTGTACGTTAGTTTGAAACCGATTCTTGTTTTTTTATATTGACTTTAAGCATTCAATTGTGCAGAGTTGTAATTTTCCATTTCTTAGTACAAATATGGATGTAACTTTATTACAATTAATATGTAATTAGCTTTTTTTTTTTTTAGGATGAATCTGACTATTCACTCAATTTCTCACATGACATTTGTTCTGTCTTATGCAGGCTGCCAGCTCCAATCGAGCCAAAAACAAGTACATGACTGAGAACTCTGCCTCTAATGATGGACAAGAAAAGTGGTGAGTGCAACTAAGCCTGTAATTAAACAAACAATGTCCCCGTTTCTTACACTTCACACCCCAGATCTATTCCCCAGTTGTAACACCACTTTGTCTTGTAGGACTCTATTTTTGTTCATTGCACAGACTTTATAAGAAATGAAAGCTAAAAGTATCTGCTAAATTATATTTTGTATGTAAGGGGTTGTTAAGGGGTCATTTCCTTGAGCTGAAAAACACACCCCTTCAAAATGAATTTATTGCAAAATTGGAACAGCATTTTAGATGCTGCCTTGTTTGTTTTGGCTAAATTACTTCATGCTAATTACTTCCTAGTAAGTGATATTGCTTTAGAGAGTCATGCGAGTAACACAGCACAGCTTGTCTTCGCGAGATGATGATAAAGAATTGTTATGTTGATAATAATCATCATTTTATCATTTTATCATTTTAGATTTTGTTTAACAAAATTAATTAATATCCTTGTTAAATCTTAACAGCCAATGGCATTCAGACCAAGGCCAGCGAGGGTGGTGTACAGAGGAAGCAACTACCCTATTCAGTGGAGACTCCCTATGGTTTCCATCTGGATCTGGACTTCCTTAAGTATGTGGACGATATTGAAAAAGGCAACACCATCAAAAGAGTCCACATCCAGAGGAGAGTGAAAGGCCCAGCTAAATTCAGCACTCTTCCCAGAAATTTTAGCCTCCCAGGACATGGAGTCAGGCCTCCACCTAAGGAAGGGGCATGGTCTGGAACATCTACCTTGGGGCCAAGACCCAAATCACGAGTGGCAGAGGTCCAACAAATATTTGACTTTAGGCAAAGTGACGGGGCAGTATCCAGCCATAGCAGCAGAGGGACAGCCGGCCAAGGAACTGCAAATGTTTCAAATAAATCCAGAGATGAACCAAGCACAGGCTTTGAAGGTACTGCAAATAAAACAGCTGTGATTCAAAGTCGACCAAACCTCCTCAGAGCCTCATCAATGCCCGTCACTCTCCAGCAGAGAAAGGGTTCAGATTCAAGTAGCCCTGATTGTACGACAGGAACACCAGAAAATGGATCAACAGAGAACATGTTCCGCGCCTCTCCAGATGTACTGGAAAGACGATGCCTTCCACAGGATCGGGCAGGTCTTCACCAGCAGATAACAGTGGCACTAAAAAGAGTCAGAGAGTTGGAGGAACAGGTCAAAACTATCCCAGAACTAAAGGCTCAAATATGTTCCCTAAGGGCAGAGCGGGAGCAGCTGTTGCGTCAGATACAGACACAGTCCCAAGTTCAGGATCCCTCTTCAAAGGCACAAACACATGACAAAGTAGGAGAAAGTCAAACCCCAAAACAAAGACCTCCAGAAGGTCTCAATTTATCTTTGGCAATTCAAATATCTGAAGGTGTAGCTTGTGATCATGTGCCAGTTAATGTGGAAGAGAGACACAGAGAGACAAAAAGAACGAAAGAGCTACCCAAGCAGACAGATCCTTCCACAAGTGAAAAACAAAGTCAACCATCAGAGAAAGTAGATAAGCAAAAGGAGATACCGGTGAGCTTAATTGATAATTCTGTGGAAAGACTGTCACTTGACACTAAGGTTATTGCAAAAGAAGTTGATAATTTCAGAGATAGTAATGTATCTAAAGAAGACCAAAATGGAATGCTAAAGCTGGAGGAGAAGCTAATTATACTAGAGGCAAAACTTACTCAGGCTAGCCAGGAGCTGGAGAGGACTAATTCTCTTTTGAAGGAACAAATGGAGGAAAACAAAGCAAAAGAGGAGAGAATATTGCAGCTAAGTGAAGGAATGAGAGTGGAAATATGTACAACACAAGCATCTGCCCGACCAAGAAGAGAAAGCATAGATGCAGCTACAGCAACGGAGAAAATTGATCTCAGCCACCAAGAAACAGCGACAGAACCTCCTGTTACGATAAACCAGGGAACAGATATGGACAAAATTCTGGTTGAAGTGACTGTACCAAAACCACGGGCTAGAAGTATAGATCGAGGAACAAAGACCAGCAGACTTGACCCAAGTTATCAGCAAACAGAAATGGAGGCAGAGGGAACAGAGGCGATACAACTTCGACCCAGAGCCAACAGCATGGAGAGGGGTACAATAACTGAGAGCATCAATACTCAAGATCAAATGACAGAGACGCCTGCAGCTGAAAGGGTAAACCAAGTTACAGAGACAGAACAAGAACCAGTGACAGACTATCCGCAAAGACCAAGGGCTAGTAGCGTAGATCAAGGAACAGAAACTGAAAGGGTGGACACTATGGACAGGGTCACAGAGACGGAGAAAGCTCAGAGAAACGACCAACAAACTGAAACGGAGACAGAAAGACAGAAATACACAATTTTGTCCCAAAGTGCAGAAGCAGAGGGTCATATGGTTAAACATAAAATCAGTGTCAGAGATGATATCAGTCAACTCATCAGGAGCGCTCCAGAAAGTGAACAAATGAATGGAGTCCAAATAGAGAGTAAAAATGTTGCTGTGGAAGTTTATACAACAAAATCTGTTTCAGACATTGAGGGTGTTGCTGCAGCAACTTTAACTACAGAGACTGAGGAGAGGAATAAAGGGTGTCCCAGTCAGGTCTCTTTAATAGATAATACCAATACTGAGGTAAGTCTCTTACAAGATGACTCAAAAATCAAAGACATTGAAGTGTCTAATAGGGTAGAAATAATAGAGCCAAAAAAGACTGAGATGGAGACAACAGATAAAAAAGAAGATGAAGACAGAGAAGTTTTGTTTGCATCAGGCAATGAAAATGTTGTTTCAGATAGTGATGTGGTAGTAGCTGGAAATTCAGCTGCAAAGGCAGTAGCACCTGTTAGACCACAGAGGGGCCGCAAGTCCTCGGTAGAGCAAAACCAGTCATCATCACCTCAACCTCAACATGCACCCATGCTCACTCTTAGGGGATCCACTGAGGCTGAAACAAATGCTACAAAAGTTCAGACTGTACCCTGCCCGGAGGCTGAGATTTCAGCAAAGCCCTCTGTACCACAGGAAAATGATCAAACACCACCTGTGCCTCAAATGCAAGACAATAGTCAAGCAAAGAAGCTGTCTGATGAGTTAATAGATAAGCAATTAATTACAAAGCTTCAAGAGGAATCGCAAAGCTCCTCTTCAGGTCCTAATAAAGTCCAAATAAAGACCAAGACCAATCAACCCCACACTAAGTCTCAAGTGTCATCTCGTCAGGACTCAAAGGAGCAGCAAGCGCCACAGAGAGGGTCAAGTGTATCCCACCCTCAAAGTCGAGTATCAGGTGAAACCAAGGCTCGGCAAACACGCCAAGGGTCAGGTGATGCCCAATCTCATGCCCAGAGTTTGAGGAGAAGCTCCACTGAGGCTCCATCATCTCAAAAAGATGCCAGTGGGACACAATCACTTCGAAGAGGATCAAGCGAAGCGGCTCAGCATCGTAGTTCAGGTGAGGCAAAGGCCTTGCGTCGGGAATCTGGTGAGTCTCAGTCAGCTCGCAGAGGCTCTGGTGAGTCACCAACATCCCCTGCTGCTTTGGGACAAGTCGTAACCCGAATAACAGGTCTTCTTGGGGAGCAGTGGGCACAGCTGGGGAGTAGCTCAGGAGTGCAACAGACATCAAGCCAACAGGACAGCCCCAGCGCACAGACACCGACTGCAACCAAAAAGGCAGAAGCAGGGAAGGGAGCCCCAGCCAAAGCTGCAGGCAAAGGGACCCCCACTTCAACAACTGGGAAACCAACAGGGAAGACTGGTGCTTCCAAAATGAGTTCCATTCAGAGCCAGCTGGTCAGCTCCCTCAGCGTCCTCTCTGCCTTCTACTCCCCAGGCCAGAAAACAGCTGCAACCAGCAAACAGCAAGAGCAAGGTAGGCATGCAGTGCATCAAAAAGAACAAAGCTGCTTAACTGTTTTGCAATAAGCTGAAAATGTTCCTGTCACATATCACCTATCGCCTATTCACAAACACATGGAGCTCCATTAGCTCTGTTGCATAATTACAAGACATTGCTTATAATCTCATATCAGAAACAGGATTCTTAATATTGATATGTACACAGAGTTTCATTTCATTCTATCAAAGGCTGAATGAGTAGCAGGACATTGTCAGAATGCTTTTGCTGTTGTACCAGCGTAGAAGTCCTCACCTTGCATGAAAACCAGATATGTCATTTAAAATTAGATTCTAATAATCAAACTGACTACAAGACTGAGTTTTTATGACATGTTCATTTCACAAGTAACTGGAGACCCCACTGGTCTGTTCACATAATTAGAAACACTCCACTCAGGAGAGAGGCTGTCAGATCAAGGCTTGATCAGTTATTAACAGAATGATAATGGTGCATCATATTCATTAGGTAGTAATTGCTTAGTTTGGGTAGCAGTTAGGAATGAAGCTTGAATTATAAAGGTTCTTCTGAAACCTAAATTTCAGTTTCCTGACTTTTTGTAAGCAGACAATGAACTAATCAACCATACTGAAAAACCACAAAAGAAAATGATATTTTATTTGGTGTAGGTATTTTAGCAGAGATGGGAAGTAACGAAATACAAATACTTCGTTACTGTACTCAAGTAAATTTTTCTGATATTTTTACTTTACTTTACTACTTATTTTTATGGCGACTTTTTACTTCTACTCCTTACATTTTTACACAAATATCTGTACTTTCTACTCCTTACATTTTTAAAAATTGGCTCGTTACTTTAGTTTTGAATCATTTCAATGGAGTTACCGTTATTATTTTTCACGTCATCAATACCAAATTCGATCTAATTGGATGGGAATCTACGTTGCATTTGATGCACCACTACAAGATGAATCCACAGATTCGGCGGTATTCATTGGTGGCAAATCATTGCAGCTTGGTGGCGGTGGCGTTAGCATAGTAGCATGGACGACGAGATGATTGAAAATGAACACAACGGAGATCTAGTCCTGTTGGCAGACATCCATTTAAAATGTAGGCAACGGCATGAAAAAAGTGGTTTCTACTTTTACTTTGATACTTTAAGTAAATTTACATGCCTGTACTTTGTTACTTTTACTTGAGTAAAGAAGTTTAATCAGTACTTCCACTTTTACCAGAGTATTTTTTAACACAAGTATCTGTACTTTTACTCAAGTACGGAAAGTGAGTACTTTTGCCATCTCTGTATTTTAGTGATGTGAATTATTCACAACACCAATTATTCTAGAGAAGGTGCATAAATCCACAGCTCAGAAGAATAAAAAAAGCATTGATGTTAGTCTAGCTATGGATAATAAATTGTTACATTTAACACACCCTGTTGATTACTTTTAATTAAGTAATATTATTATAAAGTATTGCTACTCATACTTGATTGCATTCTTTAGCTGCTATTTTTATCTCCTGTTACTTCATGATATGAAAAACAATATTTTTTTTTTTCAAATAAATCACCTGAAAAAGACAGACACCTATGGAATATGTTAAAGTTATCGCAGCCCCGGTAGCTTCTCTGATTACTCACTTCATTCACCAATTTAAAAAAAACAATGCGGTGACAAAAAATGTTATGGAATTAATCAATGGAAATTAAAGAAAGTGGCTAGAGCCTGCATATGTTGTTATGTCTCTATGCAAAAAAAAAAACATTAGTTGGTTAGTGGTTTATCCATTCAGCCAAAGTTACTAATAACCACCATGAAAATCCAGAAAGCCAACCTCATTGCTATATACTACTTTATGTCGCTCTATCATGTAAAATCCAGTTAAAAACAAACATTTGTAGTTGGAATGTAGGCCTACTGTAGTTAACTAAAAACCTTCAATGGGGTATGAATTATTTTGCAATAGCATATTTTTGCAAAGCATTTTTTGTCACTGATGCTTGGCAAAAACGGTCTAGTTGTTTATCATAAGCACAGTACTGTGCTGTGTTTATTAATAGCTGTAGTGCAAGCACATTTTTATTTCCATGTGTCATGTCTCGTATGTGCTGTTATACTTAACTATAGTAACCACGGGTTACCATTACTAGGAACAGGAAAAGAACAACTTACTAAACCCTGTTTATATAGCATGGTTCATTAAACTACTATAAGACATCATATACTTGTTTTGATTACAGAGAGAATATACTGTAGAAATGCTCATTTATGGCAGAATGTGAGTCCATGCTTTTTAACAGATAAGTGGACTCTTAAGCGGAGGCCCTCACGCATTCATTGAACAGATGGTTTCTCTCTTTTTTCCTTTATGTCTCAACTGTTGGGGATCCTGCATGAAGCTGGAGCACAGAACCAATTTTTAAAACTGTTAACACGCAGTTCATTGTTAGAAGGACTGTGTACAGCAATGTGTTCAAACAAAGCACATACGCCTGGATTTATATGTGGTATTTCAGGATTTGTTTCTCTTTGTGTTTGTCCATAATTTGAACCTCTCTGATATACTAGAAGCTTAGCCTCAGGTCTGACTCTCAAATTAAGTTTTTATAATGTTCACAAATAAGTTTGATTCAATTTACATAAATAATCTTAGCTAAATGCAGGTGATATGAAAATAATGGTGTTTATGAAGAGTAAGCTTACATTTATTCATGTTTTGAGGATGTATTCAAATTTCAAATATGCACTCAGCTCTCTGCTCTGTGCTGCTCTCTCCTCTGAGAGACACTTGATCTAAAAGCACCATTCCTCTTGGATCTGTTCAGTTGGTGGTTTTTGGCTGATAGCCACATCCTTGTACTTGGACAAAACATTATGGATCCACGGCACGATAACAGCTGTCAGAAACAACTAAGACAGCCATACTAGGCCCAGAGCCAAATGGAGTCAGCAGAAAAGTCAATTCAGAATCAATTATTTCAAAGTTACTACATACATAAGAAGGCCTGACAATGTCAAGGTTGTATCTTGTCAGTGATGTGAATAATGCTGAGTTGCACAAATTGCCTTGGCAAATACTTGTAAAGCATGTTGCTGTGTTATTTTATTAGGTGACTCAATTTAATTCAACCAAATAACTTCTTTCTACCTGTCATCACCAAGTAATCTCTTAAGTCACTGTATAATGATATTTCCGATGTCACACTGTGCTGGTTTCATTAGTTTGAATGGCTACATGAACAGACCTCTTGCTTTCCTCTGGTCTGCTGACAAATGGTTTCCAATGTCTAAAGTATCCAAACTTTTTAAAAAACATTTTAATAGAATTTTATGCTATACTAACAAAAGAGCGCATAATAGTTGAAGGTATAGTCGAGGATTTTGCAATAAAAAAAAAAAAAAGACCCGCCCTCTCCAAAAAGCACATGCATAAATGGTAAATGGCATGTACTTATATAGCGCCTTTATTCAAGTTAGGAGACTTGACCAAAGCGCT
>NW_015151186.1:130606-131018 GCF_000732505.1 Cyprinodon variegatus
ACTCCTACATCCAACGCCACTGTCGCCCCTGTACCCGCTCCCGAGAGGCAACAGCTATTAAACGCGTGCAAAAGCATACACAAGCCCATTTCTCCTCGTGCACGCTCTGTTTAAAAGTTGTTGTTTGCATCGCTCATATAAGCTTACTTTCCAAAAGAATTTGACAATTTTTTCACTATGTCAGACTCACCACTGGTAGGTGAAAATTGATGATTGATTTTATGGATCTCACAGTGGAGAATTTCACTGGTCACATCGGCTCAATAGTCAAAAAGAAAATCCCAAAAGGAGGAAAAGGTGTTTGAAGTATATACATTGCGTCCACACACACACATATACAGTGTATTATATATATATATATATATATATATATATATATATATATATATATATATATATATATATATATATA
>NW_015151186.1:132023-194113 GCF_000732505.1 Cyprinodon variegatus
TATATATATATATATATATATATATATATATATACTGTATATGTGTGTGTGTATATCACCAGAATCATTGACAATTAGGAAGACCAGTAATTTTGATGATCCACCCGGAAAAAGAACCTCCCCAACTATACCTAAGTTACCTCAGCCAAAAAAGTTTTGTTTTTAGGAGAGTTTGTGTGTTTGTCTTTCTGTGTACAGGATAACATTAAAGGTTATGGATGGATTTTAATGATATTTTACCAGAGTTGCACCTGATGCCAAGGAGCAACCCATTAAATTTTAACCTTAAGGTTAACCTGAAGGTCAAACCTAACCTTTGGGATTATTTTAATAGAGTTCTCCTCCCCCAAAAGAAGGTTTCACTTTAGCAGATCATTATCAGATAGCGCAGTTATAAATTTTAAATGATCTGTTTCACTTTCTCCTCTTTGTCACTAAGCAGTGCTGCAGTGGGCAAAAGTTAAGTTTATTCCCCTTCCCAGGTTGATGATTTTGTTGATGGGGTTGCTAGTTCTCTGCATACTGCCTTAGACAACGCAGCTACTTTGAAAAAGAAAAACTTAAAAGATAGAAAATTTGCTCCCTGGTTTAATGCAGAGCTGCGCACTCTGAAGCAAAATACTAGGAAACTGGAGAGAAAATCCCGCTCCACATGCCTATGGGAATCCTACTGTACCTTGTCTGGAAAATTGTTTACTGCTGTATAAGAGGACCCTTCATAAAGCAAGAGCAGCATATTTCTCCTCATTAATAGAAGAGAATAAGAATAATTTTAATACAGTTGACAAATTCATCGAGAGCCATAGCTTAGTTGAACCGTTCATTCCACCTGCTCTTAGCAGTAATGTTTTTATGGGATTCTTTATAAATACGATTGATCCTATTAAAAATAAGATCACATTAGCACTCTTTCCGCACATGGTTTGTCTCTGTTAGGTGAGGCAGCATCTGAGGTAGCCATAGAATCTGAACCGGGTTTAGACTGCTTTGATCCAGTGCTGCATTCGATACAGTTGATCATAATATTCTTGACTTGAATATTTTGTAGGAATTAAAAGAACAGCACGAGACTGTTTTAAATCTTATCTATCTGACCAATTCTAGTTTGTTTACATTAATTACAAATCTTCCTCATGCTCAAGAGTTACCTGTGGAGTACCACAGAGATTAGTGCTAGGACCAACTCTGTTTACTATATATATATATGCTCCCAATCGGTAGAATTATTAGACGGAATGGGATTAATTCCACTTTTATGCTGATAATACTCAGCTGTATCTGTCTATAAATCCAGATGGAGCTAACCCATTACATAGATTATAGGGATGTCTTGAAGATATAAAAACCTGGATGACTCTCTCTTCTCCTGAATGCAGAAAAAACAGAGGTTATAGTCTTTGGACCAGAGTCTTTGAAAAAAAGGCTGGTTAGTCTGTCACTTCATTTGGATGGGATTAAACTGATCTCAGATAATAGATAAAAAAATCTTGGTGTTATTTCTGATCAGGACCTGTCATTTAAATGCCATATCAAAAAAGCTATTTATGGTTGAATATTCAAATTTGTTTCCAAGTACAATGGTATTCTGTATGAATTCCAACGGGTTGACTCTCTTCTCATTTCACCAAAGCTTCTTTTTCTGTAAAGGCCAGATATGTGGAGTGCATGACAAAGCTGTTGACCTGTGAAGACCTCTAGAGATACCACTGCCTCACGGCTACCTCTATAAATAATGCTTTCTTTGTTTTTAGGAAGCTTTATAGACATGTTTTGAGGCCTTAACACAATAGCTGCACTGATACTGAGATCACACTCTGTACACCCTGATAGACTCTGTTTAATGATTAGGAAACTTCTTAAGGTACCTGTAGTACTGGATTTATAGGTAATAAAAAGCGTTCTTAAAACAGATACACATTTTTTAAAGTTCAGTTGTTGAAATTACAAACAAACAAAAAAGGAACTACTCATTTTGTTTATTACACATTAAAATAAGGCATTACTTAATGTTGGTCTAGGTTCTAAAATCCCAGTAAAATAAGTTGAAGTTTGTGGTTGTAGTGAGACATACTGTAAAATCAACGCTATTGGTTAGAGGTTTATTAACAACATAATTTTGAAACTCACTGGAAATAAAAAAAGGCATTTTACTTTGCATAGAAAAACACTAGCAAAGTCGTTGTGTTGCTTCTATTTACAATAAAACAACAAGCTGAATTTTAAGAAAAAAATAGTTTAAAAATCATTTGCAGTTCAGTGTTTGAAGACAGAAGTAAGATTTAAAGAAACATACTTTTCTCACTTCTTGTTTTTTCTTTCCTCCTTTCTCTTCACCAGGTCTCAAATCGATTATGAAGAAAGATGGTGTTGCTGACAAGCAGGGAAGCAAGGGAGCCAAGAAAAATCTGAAGTTTGTTGGGGTGAATGGAGGGTAAAAATCCCTTTATTACCATCCAACTTCTGATGCATTTGTTTCTGCATGCTACAGTAAGGCCTGGTGTATATTTTAATTTGTAGGTCTGTGGGACATTGTACAAATGGAGTGACTCCAAAATACTACTTAGGCATAGTCAGGAGATTTTCACTCTAGGCAGCTTTAAAGTGCCTCTATTGGCTTCATAAAAATGTCACTCTCAGACATTACATGGACAGTTTTAAGTTTAGGATGAAACAGCATGAATGAAAGATTGGCTTTCACTAAATATATGCTCACAGTTTTAAATCAGAAAGACCAGAAAGAGGATTTCATCTTGAGAGCAATCTGTTTTTAAGTGGACTACTATCTTGTGGCCTGGTAAGCCTTTACCTGCAATGGATGACTGCAAAGCGGAACTTAAGAGATTTGTTGGCAGATAAGGAGATTAGTGATGGATATGCTCTCTCCTCTGTTTAAATGGAGATGAAGTTGAGTCAAAAGACTGCTTTACATTCCAACCATCAGATAGGTCCTGAGCTATGGGTGCTGAATAAATGAATTGGCTTTCTCATACAAATTGGTAATATGAGTGTCTGGATGGTGGATGAGCTCCCCCTCCGGGATAGTGTAAGGACAGCAGCCACCAATGGGTGTTATAGTCATTTTAGATCCCTCTCGTTTTTGATGTATGCTTTCCAGGTATATTTCGTGATGAGACCAGGTGAATTTGTGTCTGTTGGTAAAGTCTTTTGTAAAAAGTGTGGATCTGCTTGGAATATACACTTATTAGTCACTGAATTAGGTATATCTTTTCAATACTCTGCAGGACTCCCATTCATCTTTATAACTGCACTAATAATTTCCTATATAGATTAAACAATGTGTCAGAAACGCTCCTTAATTCTAATTTACCATATTTTTTCATTATGCATCAAGCAAAATGCATTCATGCTTTCCCCAATATCAAAAAGAGTCCTTCTTTGACCTTGCTAATGTGTAATGAGGCCCTGGAAATGTAGTGGACCTGTTGTATTGAACAAACCATTTTGATCAGATTTACTAACTGCCTCAAGGATCAGCATCTTGCATATTCAGAGAGAGTAGTTGGCCTAGTTTGGTTGTAACATGTGAACTATCATTGAACTACTTTTAGTTTGAATGGTCATGAACCTGCCTGACAATTCTTACTCACTGGATGTTTTCGGTTTCTTTCGGACTACTTTCTCCAAACCTCTGAGCTATTTGTGTGGAAAAAATGAGGAAAATGATCACTTTCTGAAAATTTTGACACATTTCTTTCTGAAACCAACAGAAAAGTTGGTTTGAACTTTAGAAAGAAGTTTTCATCAGTACTAATAACTGGTGAGTTATTTGTATTAAAAAGCAATAAGGTAGGTGTATATAATTAAGTGCTTTATGAGTAGAAAAACGTCTATGTAAGTTGGAAGAAGATGCACCGTTGTTGGCCTGGTCATTTGACCTGGAAGAACGCACTGTCTGACCAAATGACTCTTCACTGGAGCTCCACCGCTGGTCCTCTGCACAGTAGCCTGTCCCGGAGGTGCTCTCCAGAGAGCAGCAGCATTTTTCATGCCCTCTGAGCTGAACCTATGCACCTAGCGGGCCCCCAATCAAAAGACATGGGAGGTTGCCTGGCTGACTGTTGACTTTTGCAACAGTACTGCGCGGTTTGTGGCCATTAAGCGCTTGATGTGAAAGTTACAGGTACTGGACCTTTGGCCCCTTGTGGCCAAAAGTTACACTGTGTGCCTTTAAATTGAGACATGTAATTTTTTCCCCAGCTTTTTATCTGATTGATATCCCATTTTATTAGGAAAACAACCTGAGTACTTTCAATACCTTACATCCACAGCTATCCCACATAAGTGCATTTTTCTCAGGGCTTTCTTTTCTCCTTTGAAATTCCTGAGAGGTATTATGTGCTGCAAGTCAAGGAAATAGCTGCTGTGTGTAAATTTATTTAACTCCTGCATTCTTGGTCTTACATTCCTGAGCCTCAATGTTTCATGACCTGCTCACCTCTTCTGTGTTGTTTCAGATTGTTCTCATGTAAGTCTAGTTCCTTCCTCGCTGTTATAAACTGAAGTGCACATATACAGTACTCCAACATTTACTTGCCTTCATTAATATTATCAATATTATAAACAATTATCACTATTATCAACTTTGACTTCCATCCCTGTTCTCTTCATGCACTGCAGATAACTCTAAATAACATTTAACAGGTGTATGGAGTGAAGTTTGTTCAAATAATGGAGAAAGCAAAGAACACTATTTGTAAATGGAAATTTGAAAAAATAAAAACACCTTTTATTAATTGAAATTTCAGGGAAATGCGTTTCAGATATGAAACTTTGAAAAATATATAAAAAAAAATTGTTTTGACTCTAATTGTTCCCTCTTCTCATTGTTTATTATTTCGAAGTTTTGAAATGTAGTTTTCATATTAATTTTTGTTTTTCGTTTTACTTACTTACATACTTACAACCTGACCCCATAAGTGAATGTGATCTGGAAAACAACATTGGAACATAATACATTTTGTAAAATTTAATATGAAAAACATTTGGGGAAAAAATATAATCTCTGACATAAAATTAAAATTATGAAAATTAAAATGTTAAAGTATCCCTCTTTTCCTTCTTTTTCTGTCAGTTTTTGGGTGGGGCCGGTGCCTATCTCTGGCAGTGTATTGGTGAAAGATGGGGTATAACCTGGTCAGGTCGCCAGGCTGTTGCAGGGCAACACATAGACGCACAACCAAGGACACACAAACACACCTAAAGAAGCGAATTAACCTAACAGTCATGTTTTTTTGCTTGTGGGACGAAACCGGAGTACCTGGAGAAAACCCATTCATGCATGCAAATTCCACGCAGTAAGACCCTGAGCACTAGAAACTGCACCACCATGCAGCACCATGTGAAAATAAAAGTAAAAAACTTCCTTCCTTCCTTCCTTCCTTCCTTCCTTCCTTCCTTCCTTCCTTCCTTCCTTCTCATTAAACTAAATTCCCTCCATGCCAGTGTCATTGGCATTTAGCCAAACAAACAAAACAATCTTGAGACTCCTCCCCAAACCAGGAAGTGGGCTGCTGTCTGCATTCCATCTATTCAGATCATCTACCCTATCTCTGCCGTCTTGAGCTCCTCAAGAATCAGTGGAATGCTGTGGTCCAACGACTGCTGTGCATGCATGTTCAAATAATCATGAATCAATGGTATTCATGGTAAGACTTATCTGATCACTGGCCTTACAGTGGTGCCTTCATGATTCACCTTAGGGATCACAGGCATACACACTCCTCCGGCGTCCACCAAAGCTTTAAATGTAGAGCCTTGCCTCTAGGAACAAGGTAGTTTTTGTCTTAGGTTGCGTATGAGTGTGCACAAACATTCCTATGGATAATTATGCATGTAGTTAATTAAACTGGGGGGTGCAGTACGATGTTGAGGTCCAGGCTACAAAGGCAAACAAGCTTCTGTTGATGAATACTTGATTAGTATTTAGGCTGAAGGTAACTTTGAATTATCTCTGATGTGGCTGCCTTCATATCAGTCTTATTTCCACACCTATTATGTCTGGTATTTGCATATGCAGTAAAATATTTTATTCTTTTTAAAATAATATTTTAATTATCACTCATCTTTTTAAAAACAAACGTGTTGGTAAACATTTATATTTTTCTCTTCTAGCTACGAGACAACATCAAGCGAGGACTCCAGTGGAGATGAGAAGTCAGAGGAGAAGTCAAAAGTAGAGGTGGAGGAGAAGGAAAAATCAGAAGTTGTGGTGGAGAAGGATGCAGACAAGGAGTCTGAGGAAGTAGGAGAAGTCCAGGGGGCTGATGCAGAGTCTGGTGCTGCTGCTCCTGCTGCCGAAAGAGGAGCTGATGTAGATAAAGACGTTGAGAGTGGCCTGCTGGATTTAGAATGTGGCCACGAGCTTCTCCAGGAGGAAGAAGCTGAGAGGTGAGACTGTGACAAGAGCTCTGGATCCTGCTGCCTGTCAAGCAAAGTTTTACTAAATATTTCCACCCGCAAGTTTAATTACAGATATAAATAATACAGTTATTCATATACTATATATTGAATGTATAATATAATGTAGTATTGAATATTCAAAAACTATTCAGACCCAGTTTCCTTTTCCATGTTTTCATGCTGCATCTGAAACTTTAAATGCATTTATTTTGGATTTTATATAATGAGCCAACAGCTTAGTATTGGTCAACTAGAATTACTCAGCAACAATGCAAACTGGCGTTATCCTATTTCTACACTGAAAACTAGGGGAACAGGCTGGTTAGAAAACAGCAGGAAAGAACAGATGTTTTACGTGCCTACTGATTAAAGCTATTATTTAATGTGTCGTGTTTTTGTAGGGAAAAGGTTAACAAAGGATTCATTGACGCTTGCATGTATGTAAAGGATCGAATGGAAGAAGTTTCGTCTCCAGATAAAGAAATGGTAGGGGATTACCTACAGAGTTTGCTATTAATTTTACTCTTTTTTTTAAAATCAAATTATAAAACATATCTAAAAAAATGTACTTTTTTCTTCATAATCCAAAGATTTTTATTTCTCTCCACAGCGTCAAGTGCTAGTGGTGCTCTATCAGGAGTGGTTCAGGGTCTCCAGTCAGAGAGACTCCCAGGCAGATACAGTCAGATTATACCTGAGACAAGTGGGACTAACCACCCCCACTCTCCTGCCATATGTTGTTAATTTGACTGACGGCAATGGGAATATGGCTCTGCACTACAGTGTGTCGCATTCTAATTTTCCTGTGGTCAAGCTCTTGCTGGACACAGGTAAGTTGAACCTGACACACTTGCTTGGAAAAAAAGCTAAATTCAATCTAATTGTTCTTGCATTCTTCTAGGTCTTTGTGAAACAGACAATGTGAATAAGGCAGGCTATACTCCAGTGATGCTGGCTGCCCTGACGGCTGCTGAGAGCCCCGATGATCTCGAGGTAGCTGAGCAGCTGCTAAAACTTGGTGATGTTAATGCACGCTCCAGACAGGTAAGCTCATGCATTTATCATCTATACATATTAGAGCTGCACAATTAATTGCCTTAACCTTGTTATCACCCCAGATCAACAGACCACAAATTTTAAATTGCAGAGGCATTTAATTTTAGTGATATTACACTTAACAGGAGTAAGACTTTCTCACTCCAGCCCTTCAATTCAATTCAATTCAGTCTATTTATATGGCACCAATTCACAACATATGTCATCTGAAAGCACTTTACAGAGACACTTCACCAGGATCATAGTCATAGTCAGATTGGTTCAAAGCTTTCTATCTAAGGAAATTTTATTGACTCACCGACTCGAAAGCAATCCCTCACACCAAGCATGCTTGTAGCGACAGTGAAGAGGAAAAACTTCCCTTTAACAGGAAAAACCTCCAGCAGAACCAGGCTCAGTGTGAATGGCCATCTGTTGAGGCTGACTGGGGTTCAAGGAGACAGAAGCAGACATAGAGAAAAAAACAGATATACAAAAGGCAACTGTCAACCAGATGCACAGGCCAGGAAAGACACAGCCAGGCAGATGAGCTCCGAGCCAGCTCCCATGTCAGAGGATGAAAGAGAGCACATACTGTACAGTCACAGTACGAGAAACAGGACTACATAGAAAAACAGGCCGAGCATGAATATCTATAAACAATGGTGTCGATGCCAGCAGCACAGCTAATATTTCTTTCCAGGATGGTGTCACAGCCAAACAGGAATAGACCAGATGAAACTACTTGAAGAAAAAGCAGAGAGAACATAACATTAGAGATTGAACTAACAATTACTGCAGAATGGGAGAATAGAGATAACATTAAGTACAATGATCAAAAGTGGTCCCTATGTCCTCAAGCGGCCTAAGCCTATAGCATCATACAGTTGCAGCCATTCAAATTGGCCCTTCCCAGTCAAACGCCAGCCAAATACCTGGGTCGATACCAGGAGATAACGCTTCTCTTTAGATCTTAGTATCCACAAATCAGGACAGAAAGAATATTTTGATGCAAAGATTGATATTTAAAAAGGAATTGTATGGGACTTGCCAAGGACCAACCAATGGCCCATATTCGAAAACGAGGACATTTTGAATGGCTACTACTGTAATTATAGAGACAGTTCAGGATAACCTGAGTATACAGGGTGTCTGCCTCACCAACTAAAACTGGTAGTTGGTTCCACAGGAGAGCAGCCTGATAACTAAAAGATCTGCCTCCCATTCTACTTTTAGAAATTCTAGGAACCACTATTCAACCTGTAATTTGATAGCATAGTTCTCTGTTAGGAACATACTGTATATAATGATCAGATCCTGGATATAAAGTGGAGCTTGGCCATTTAAGGCTTTATATTTAAAAGTCTGATGCTTCAGCCATGTAATAAGCTTGAAGTAGATTTGCCACCACACCTAAGAGAAGAGAAAGTTTCAGGTAGTGCTCAGAACCACTTTTCCATGAAACAGTAACAGCAAAAACTCAATGCTCTCTATATGTCTTCATTTCATTGTTGCAAACAACAGTATATTTCAAGAACCCATGCAGGAAATTAAATTATATTCCTCAGAGGCAGAAGTTTTTTTTTTTTTTTAACATAGGAAGCTTTCTAGGAATATATAGCAGTTTATTTTTTTAGTGCAACTCAAAATAGAAGGTTTTCATAAGACTTATTATAAGACTTATCACTCTCCTATGTCCTCTAATCCCATTTGATCACATAAAAGATCAAGAGGGGAAAGCTATTTAGTGGAGGTGTCATCAGAGTCTGCTGTGCAGGAATAATCAACAATTATTAACATCAGCACAGAACAGCAGTGTTTGCTGCACATGGTGAATTTAGAGCAAAGGTTTAAACCATACTTTGAAATAAAATAAGTGATATTTAAGGCTACGTTTGGGTGCGTTTGTAAACACTCTAGCCTTGCATGTTGAAGTTAGTTCAAATCCTGGACTAGGTTCCCTGTGTTACCCACACTTCCTTCAAAGCATAGGAAAACTTGTAAACAAATCACAACATTAGTTTGTCTGGTGTATCTCAGGGTTTCCCTGTGATAGACTGGCAACCTCTGAAGGTTCTGCCATGCCTCTTGCTCAAGGACTGCAGGAGGTAGGCACCAGCCGTTCTTAGGCCACGCCAGCATACACTGGAGAAGAAAATGGATTGATAACTGATATTTATATATTTTTTACAAAATTCTTCAAGATACTGTAGGTGTTTTTCTCATCAACTGAACTGGATATTCATAAAGCAACCACTGTCTCTTATAGTTTTCATCCCCTCCTCACCTTCGCCCACATTCTCAGACTTCATTCCCTCCTCCATATCTTATTTTCATATCTGCCCTCTGCTAACTTCTAATTCTAATCTGCCTCCTTCTCTCTTTCTCGCTTTCTCCAGGCTGGCCAGACCGCACTCATGCTTGCAGTGAGCCATGGCCGCGTTGCCATGGTGAAGCTGCTTCTGAGTTGCGGCGCAGATGTAAATGCACAGGACAGCGAGGGATCTACAGCCCTGATGTGTGCCTCTGAGCATGGACACACGCACATTGCATGTTTGCTGCTGGAGACAGGTCGATGTGATACTGGGCTAACAGATAAGGTACGCTCTTATTTCTGAAAGCTGTGAAATATGCTGTAAAAAGTCCACTATAAAACAGCTTTGAAAGGTGGATTAAAATCTGATTTGCTCCTGAAATAGCAAATTTCTCAGAACAGCTGTCAGATCCCATTATTACTAATAAGATTTAAAAAAAAAGTGGTTTTATTTTTATCTCTCATAACAATAATTACTGTCCTTTTTGAAGAGTATCTAAACCGGTGTATTGCATGTGGGAAGTGAACATGAAGTTACTGAACATACACAAAGCAAACAAACAACCCAACTTTATACTTTCTGTCTATAAAAACATGCAATATTCTGCCTGAAGGTTCCTGATCTGCAAGCACCAGGTTAGAAACACACAAATCAGATTGTTCTGCTCTCATCAAACACATGATATGAACAGTACACATTACCTGGTTTTACTAAAGACAGCAATCTCTGGGAGGGACACCCTTCAGTGAAAAATGCTCAGTTATCTAACATCAGTAAAGGGCTGAAAATTTCACTAAGAAGAAGCACAGACATGCAAGAATCCTTTTAACAGGAAACAATGTTTTCACTGACATGGAGAGGCATGTTCCTTTCGGCCCGGGATGAGGCCAGACTTTAAGCAGATAAGAGTGGATGAAACAGATTACAGCAAATTAGTTCGGTTCCATCCTTCTGAACTTTTAACCTCTGTTTGTCATGGAACCTGCAGGATTGGGAAAGCCAGAGCACAAACTTTTCTAACTGTTAATATTAGATGCTAGAAGAAGTATATCAACCATCATCATTTTAAAATTGATTGATAAAATAGTAAAATTAGTTTTAGTGAGAAAATATTTTAAATGTTTGTATTTATTTCTACAGGGATTCTTTTCTTAAGAGAAATCTGATTTACAAATGACAGCAAGAACTTAAAAACAAAGATGACCCAAGTAAATTCCAGTGTTAAATATGTGGTGTCAAAGTACATTGCAACAACAACTTGAGTTAGATATACACTATGTAGAGAGTTAATTTAACATTAATTTAGAGTGGGACCAAATGCCTTCAGACTGGTGTGAAATTCAACTCTTAAAGAGGTACCTTAACACTTTAGTTAAAAGCATTTCATTACATACATTACATTACATTTCATAATTAATTAGAATACAACATAAAGACTGAACTCTAACTTTTATTTTCTTTAAAAGGTATTTGAATGTAAAATGTAAACGGACTGCTGCATCGATAAGAAACCTTGCCATCTGCATAAATCACAGACAATAAAGCCAATGTACGATCCAGACATTCCTGCACTGTCACTATAAGGCCAGTGTGGAGGCAGTGAGGCATGGCATACTTGAAACAGGAAAGAAATGGGAGCAACGTAGCTCAAGGACATGAAATACCTCTCATAGAAAATACAGTGATGAGAAAGATTCAGCATTTGTCTCAAATTGAATGTAGTTGTATTTCCCATCAGGATGTATTTATACATGAAAAATTAATTATTCATTTGGCTAATTTAGTTCTCTGTTTTACTCCATCATATATATATTTTTTTCAGTTAGATAACTGATCACATCATTCCTGTTAGACTAATACAATTTTAACAGACACATTTGTTAGAAGACATCAGGCATCTTTCTTTGGTGTTAAGTTTTAAGGTACAAACGTGATTTCTATTTAGTTTCTCTCAGCATACTATGGTGTCTATTTTAGTCTGGAACCAGATAATAGTTAACTGTATGGTATAGAACAGGGGTCTGCAGCCCTTAAAATCTAAGGAGACATTCTTATATTCAGTTCAGCTAACAATACTCATTTAGAGCTGCAAACATTACTTAAAGAGAGAAAAAAACTTATATTTAATAAATATCTAACAAAGATTTTTTTTCAATAATCATTCTGCTGTTTCAGATTTTAGGTTTTAAAATTCTTAAAACGAAAGAAAAAACTTGTAAAAAGACTTTAACTACATTTTTAATTGGTTGCTGAAAATTAATTAAAATGTTACAAAAAAAAACATTATTGTTCTGTTATAATTAGAGTCAGTTTATGTGGGAAATTCAGCTTAATTAGTCAAAAAAGGAAATGCTAGGCAGCACACTAACTAGCATTTTTTTAATAGATTTATTATTCAAACAATTTGATGGCTCTTTATCATTTTTTAGACAAAGTAACAAAGAGTCATTACCGCATGTCTAAGGAGATCCCTGGTATAGAGGAACAAAAATACACAAAGGTCTACATTTAAAACCTCTCACAATCCAAATACTATTTGTATCATTAGTCAGTGCTTTTCTGCATAATATAATGGGAGGACAAATGTTATTTTTAGCAGCTGAAGTGAACCTGTTCTCCAATATGAGGAAATGAGCTGCACCATTTTCAATTACACTACAAGCATTTAAATCAATCTGTTTTGTAACAGAACACAAAAAATGAGATGGAAAATATTCACCCTGGAATGAAGCTACAATTTCCCCTGTGGGTGACTTTTCTCTCAGCATGCAGCTTCATCTGCTCACATTTATTATATCAGGCCTTTGATTAGAGGAATAACTTGCTATGAATCACTGCTTGATAGATGTAGGAAGTTACAAATATTACTACTGAACATTGTCTGTGGTGTCATCTGTGGAAATTTACCGCTCTATTAGTTTTGATTGATGTCTCGGTGTCAAGTACACAACACCTCTCCCGGTGTAAAAAGATGGGTTTTTGAATGCTTGTGTTTGGAGAGATTTGTACTCCCAGCAGCAGGTTACAGAGACCGTTAACCACAAGGTCACAGGCTCGTAATAAGCTGTCTCATTTATACTAAATTGCTAGAGCAGCATGGTTTGAATGCTTGATAACATGCACGCAAAAATATTACTGTGTTTTGACCGGGGAATTCGGACTGGAGAATACAAAGCAAATTTTTCAGCAGAAGTTTTCTTATTTCTGTGCTTTTATATTTCAGACACTTAATACAAGCTATGAACACTGGTAGCATTTGAGTCATTGCAGGGGAAACTTTTATCATAAAGCTTTTGAACTGTCAGTTTTGAAGCAATACCTCTAGTTACACAGTGCTTACTATAATAGCACATCACTGCCTAACTTCCAGAAACAATGAATAAATCTAACAATTTTGCAGCAGTCAAAGCAAAGGACTATGTGTTTCGTAAATGCCCATTTTTTGACTATCTGTGCCGAACTACTACTGAAAGCTTGTACATAAGCAGAAATTAGGAAAGATTAGTTGCTTTTTTTGTGCAAAACTAAAAAACAGGTTTAAAACGCAGTTGTTTTATTTATTGTTGAGTGGTTGTTATTTCTCTTAATTACAAAAAAAGGATTGGAAACCTCCAACTCAACTTTTCAACAGATGTGATACAGATGTTTTCCTTGTATCTAACTAATTACTCGTTAATTAACAGTGGCTGATGATGGTTAGCAAATAACCATAATAATGCAAGATTCTCAGTTACATTGATGTTGAAAACTACTAACCAACTGTAGGGTACAGCAGTATTGTTCAAAAAGCAATACATAGCTCATAAACACCTCAACTACATATGATGTATTGCCTTATTAGAGTTTTAAAATGCAGATTATTCAGCTTCTGAGGGAACACTTTGGTCTCAGCTGCTTTAAATAGTGCGGTAGGATCTTCACTAATGAAAATATATTTGATGATCTTAATATGCTTATAGTTTTAGTTGTAACTTTTCATAAAACCGTTTCTTTCCCACTCTCCACCCACCCCATATCCAATTAGTTGTGATGCAGACGTTTGCAATATTTAGTTAGTTTAGTTAGTAATTGCAAAAAAATAAGTTAATAATATTTTTTAGCAGGATGTCTTTAAAATAAAGGTATTGTGTGTACCTTTTAAAAAAAGGTATTGTGGAAGTTTTTATTAAAAGACCTGCCCTCTAGCTAACAAGGCGAGCACGTAGGACGGCCTTACGTAAACATCACCAGAATGATGGGCAATTAGGAGGACCACTTATTTAGATGATAAAAGATCCTCTATATCTTTAATTGAAACATTTTATGAGTATGGATGCTATTACTTTTAGTCACCACAAGGAGCATTGGACCTACTTTTTCAGCCCTCCACTTCCAATGGATTCTTTATGCAGATGCATGCTTTTTATATTAAAATGGACCATTGGCCAGGAAAAAATGATTAAAATAAATATTGTGCAAATTCTGAAAAACCTTTAACAACCCAATTCCTCTTAAAGGGATGGGTCGTGTCAGTCTGGAGATTCTACTTTTCTAGCCTCGTGTTGCAGTCAGCCATGCAGCAGTGCTTTAAGAGCCTGTATATAAACAGAAACTAGTAGATTTGATTTCGGGCAATCTATTTTATATAAACTCACAACAATAAAAATATTCTCAGTGCTAATTCAAAACCTTTTTACTTGTTTCCACTAAATGCAGTTACTCTTACCTTCTTCTTCAATTATCGCCAAATCCTCCATTTCTGAAAATTGTTTGATTAAAGACACATATGTTTTTCTAGTTACTAAACTAGTACTACTAGTTTTTTTATTTGTATTGTCAGCGTTCTATTCTAAATCCGAGATATATTGTTTACATATAAACATGAATTTGGATAAAAAAGGTTCTCATTAGCAAATAAATAAATATATAAACAAAGTATTTATACTTATACTTAACAATATTGAATACGGAGTGCTAAAAGAATGTGTCGGTATTTATTTTTCAGATTAGTAATTTGTAGATTATGTCAGTAATCGTCATGTTAGAGTTAAAATTAAGCTCATCATTGTTTTTGTTTTTTTTACTTTTTATATTTAAATGATCTCAGTATAGCTGTATCAGTTTTGTTGCAGTTGTTTGATACATGATTTGTGTGTACAAGGTTATTTTTTATTTTGGTTTTGTTCATCAGGTCTTTTCAGTAGCTTGAAGACTTTTAGGAAAGATACAAATACAAGGTTTACATGAGACTGCACTCCAGCTTTAATTAGGGCAGGTGAATTATTCTTGGAGCGGCTGCGTCTAAACTAGCCCAACACCACCACTGTGTGGATTAGTGAAGCCACTGCAACATTTAAATGTGAATCAACACAGCTTCTTTACTCTCTTCCCCAGAATGGCCACACTGCCTTGTCGGTGGCAGAAGCAGCTGCTCATCAAGACATCATGGATCTTCTAAAATCTCATGCGTCTGAGCCCAGATCTGCTGCGGACCTCCTCTGAATTCTACAGTTTTCCAAACCATTCCAGGTCAACAACTGCCTCTATTTCCATGATCATCTGCTCACCAACAGAAGGGGGGAAAGAAAGCTAAAAACTGTTTTTGACGCTGCATAAGACAAGCATGGAGCTGCCTTTTTGATCTCTGGGATGGGAATGGAGCTTTTCTTTTAAGTCTCTCCTATAATGGCCTATGGGTTGTTTTTTTGCCAATCATTTGATTAACTGGGAGTTGAATTAAATTGATATGAAGATTTGCTGTAGTGACAATTGCAGCCAAGAGCAGATTAAGCAGGGAACAGGGTGGAAAAAAAAAATCAGGGGGAAACCTCTGAACTGCTGCATCTTAATATAAACTTACTCTGAAAGCAAAATACTAAGCACATGATCTACCTTCCAAAAATATTAAATATAACATTGCTTCTATTTTCTTTAACGCCATTGACATTGTTGTTTTCATAGTTGGACATAAGCCATTACTGAGAGCATATAATATATAGAGTGTTATTCTAACATATTATGATCATACAAACAAAGACTGTATTTTCTACTGCACCTTTTTTACTGTGTATGTGTACAGTATATATGCATCCACCGAACTCAAGAGGAGACTATATAACCAGGAGTTATAAAAGAAGTAACATTGAATATTGAACCACTTCTCCACAGTGCTCATGTTTTTCCATGTGGTTCATTAGTGCTAATTATTTGTGAATTATTGAAGAAAAATGGTATAGTCTAAAATGATATTTAGTATTTTTATAACAATATATTAAGGCTGAGAAAGTCAAGAGATTGTACTGAGCTGCATGCTAACACAGTTACTCTCCATACTGGCTGTTTTAAATATAGTATTACACACACACACACACATATATATATATATATGTGTGTGTGTGTGTGTGTGTGTGTGTGTGTGTGTGTGTGTGTGTGTGCGTGTCTGTTTCTAATAAATGTTCCCTTGGACAAAATTGTTGGTACCCCACCTTAAATAAAAGAAACACCCACAATAGTCGCAGAAATAATTTTAATCTGACAAAAGTAATATACAATATATATAGAATATATATAAAATTTTAGTAATATATAATAAATTCTATGATACTGAATAGAATTAATAAAAAAAAAAATCATGAAACAGGCCTGCACAAAACGTTTTATATTCTCAACTGAAGATTTTGTTGCACATAGATTTTCCTCCTGTGGCCACGTCAAGGGAGGTTGACTAAAGTCTCATGAATCTTACATTTCTGAATAATATGTAAAAGTATATGTATGTAAAATTATTGTCCAAAGAGCTGCTTGGAAATGGTCCTAGCCTTTACTGTTAACATCGTTGTCTATCATTGTGTTATTTATTTCTAATCTCTTCAACCACTACTTTCATTTTCCTTCTCTTGTCCATGTTGAGTGTGATACACACCTTGTCACCAAACAGCACAGTGACTACCTGTGTGTGTGAGTGAGTGTATATATATAAGTATATGTATATCAAATTCAAGTTATTTCTATGAACATTATTTTGGGTGTCTTATTAAAGGAGGGGTACCAACAATTTGTGACATGGGAAAAAAAAAATAAAAAAATAAATATATATATATATATATATATATATATATATATATATATATACATACATGTATATATACAGTAGTGAGGAAAATAAGTATTTGAACACCCTGCCCTTTTGCAAGTTCTCCCACTTCGAAATCATTGATGGATGTGAAATTGTCATCTTAGCGTGCATGTCCAATGTCTGAGACATATTCTAAAGAAATAAAAACAAAATTAAATATATGATTTTTTTATCTATTTATTTGTATATTTGTATTGTAAGCTGCAAATAAGTATTTGATCACCTGAAAAAAAATCAATATTAATATTTGGTACATTAGTCGTTTGCAATTATAGAGGTCAAACGTTTCCTGTAGTTTTTTTATGGAGCTAGATCGGTCTCAATTTTCAGTATGCACAGGACAAGATCCACACATGCACAGCCCGATTCACACATGCACAAGAATATCCACACTCATAAACGACAAGATCCCCAGACGCACAGAATGACTGACGCAACCACACAAGATCCACACATGCACAGAACAAGATTCACCAAAGTATTTCTGTAAGTATTACCATGTTAGTAGTAGGATTTTTATTGATTGTATGGGGTGGACAGGTGTCTTTATGCAGCTAACGACCTCAAACAGGTGCATCTAATTTAGAATGATGAATAGAAAGGAGGTGGACTTTTTGAAGGCAGGCTAACAGGTCTTTAAGGGTCAGAATTCTAGCTGATAGACAGGTGCTCAAATACTTATTTGCTGCCATATCTTACAAATTAATTTTAAAAAAATCATAAATTGTGATTTTTGGATTCTGCTTTTGGATTATGTCTCTTGCATTGCACATGCAGCATCCATCCTTCCATCTGTTTTCGGGGGAAGGGGCTGGGTGGTGGAGGTAGCAGTCTAAGCAGAGATGCCCAGACTTCCCGATCCACACACCTGCCCCAGCTGCTCTGGGGCGACCCCTAGGGGAGACCAGGCCAGCTCACACCTACGCAGCTCACACATGCACCTACAATGACAATTTCGGACCCCTTCATGATTTCTAAGCGGGAGTACTCAAATACATGTGTTCCTCACTGTACTGTATATATACAGTAGTAGCCATTCAAAATTTCCCCACTTTCCTTTGCCCTTGGCTGGTCCCCTACAATTCCTTGTTAAAAATCAATCTTTGTACTAAAAAATTCTTTCTCTCATGATTTCTGGACATTACGATCTACGGAAAAGCCTCATCTCCTGGTCAGACCTAGTAATTTAGTAAAAAAGGGG
Source organism: Cyprinodon variegatus (assembly GCF_000732505.1). Classification (NCBI taxonomy): domain Eukaryota; kingdom Metazoa; phylum Chordata; class Actinopteri; order Cyprinodontiformes; family Cyprinodontidae; genus Cyprinodon; species Cyprinodon variegatus. The sequence goes on from NW_015151186.1 coordinate 150,109, forward strand.
AGTCAGAGTAAAAAAATATGCACGCCCAGGAGAAGGAGGGGGTCACTCCTGTGGCTGGAAATTGGGGGGATTTTGCTGGATTTTGCAGGGAAGTGGGCTGCCATTTGGCTGCGGTTCGAATGGGAAGGGCCATTTCTAATTGCTGCTACTGTATATATATATATATATATATATATATATATATATATATATATATATATATATATATATATATATATATATAAAATCATTATGGTTTGTTTGTTTGATTGGATTTGTTTGATTTGGAATTTAATCATGTATGCCGAACATACTGATTGCACAATGAATGTTGACCTGGTTGTGATGCGATCAAATGAAAAACAAAATGTAGCAACATTTACTAATCATGCACGGATGACAAAACTAACATCAGATGTTTGCAAAGTCACAAGCTCTTGGGGTATGTGTAGAAATATCTATAGAGAGAGAGTCTTTTATTTTTTCCCTGTGATGGTGAGGGGATGCAGGACTCATCTAGTAGAAAATTTAGTTGATCAGGTTGTATCGATAACTTAGAGAAATCTAATCTGACAAATTAAAATCCTCAGCAGGGAGTTTTGTTTGCAATAAGAAGCAATAAAAAATAATACATTGTTATTCATAAATCGTTAAGGCGATGGGACAATGATATAGCCTTAATTGGATACTTGTTATCATTCTAGAGCCGAGGTTTTATTTTCCATGTATAAATGTTTTTTTTGTTTTTTTTTTCTGATGAGGCTTTTTCAATGCTGGAGTGTGGTCTAATGAAACGTTTACAATGAAACATTCCTTCTCCAATGACCACAGAAGATGCCAAATATTCTGGAATGTTTACACAATCAAAGGGGATAACAAAGTAACAATTCAGCAAATATTAAAACAATACACTGATTTAAAAATTTTTTTTTTTTACCTCAGTTAATGCTTTCGGTATGATAAATTAGTTCATTCTCCTTGTTAGTTATAAATTCCTGGTAAAAATTAGTGTTGCGCCGATGCCATTTTTTGGCCCCGATACCGATGCCCGATACCTGGCTGTGCAGTATCGGCCGATACCGATACCATGATAATGTAAAATAATTGCCATCATGGCTTTGTCAAGCTGCTGCCTACCTTTGTGAAGCAGGAAAAAAATCTAATACAAAGTGAATCCAGTAGAACTTTTTATTGCCTACCAGGAGTGGGTGACAATAGTTGAATAAACTTATGGCTCTAAAAATGGTATCGGTTCTGTTGGTACTCGCCGATACCGATACCACCATTTTAGGGCAGTATCGGGGCCCCGTCCCATACTGGTATCGGTATCGGGGCAACACTAGTAAAAATGCGTGAAAAGCCTATAAATAAATCCTATTGTAATTGCAGTGGCATAATTTTACAGCTTTTTAGTATCATATCACTCTTGGAACCTCTGATTGATAAAACTAGGAACATTTCCCCTTTGCAAACTGGAGGGCACTTCCTTTCTTGTCACATTTCATAAAATAAGAGGGATCTTTGAGCAGTAATCTAAGCAGGACATGTGTAAAGGTGGATTTAGGACCTGATAAACAACGTCGAATCTTCAAGATCATTGCTATAAAGATCTCATGCTACACTGCAAAAATGTAAATCTAAGTAAGTAAATTTTCTTAAAATAAGTGCATTTTTTTTATTGAGCAGGTAAGTGAAACACTTTGCGAATGGAATAAGACAATTTAAAATAGGAAAAAACAAACGCAAACTCAAATTAACGGTAAATACGCATATTTTAATAGATTTTTACGTTTTTGCAGTGTAACTTATTTGCAGTTTTCCATTAGAGGCCACCAGTCCTTGACCGCTACTGTAATGTCTCGGTGTTCCAAAGAGTTGACATGGCATTATATGTCCCTCATCTATATTTAACAGTGGATATGGGCTACCTTTTCATACATTCATCCACTTTTTCATGTCTGACCATCATGGTGTAATTGTTGCAAAATAAGATGATTCTTTTTTTTTTATCTGAGCTAAGCACATTGGTCCTGCTGCCACAGGAGACTATAGCAAACATCTCACGTCACATTTTGAAAGGTAACAAATATATATATATATATATTTTTTTTTTTTTTTTTGCTGACATCACCTCCAGACATGTGGTTGGTATGTGGATGGTGCTCAATAGTTGTCACACCTGTGTCACATATTTATAGCCAAGGAAAACAGAAAGGGATTGATTTCTAGTTAAGGGTTCGAGCCAATCTTAAGAAATTTAAACAGTAATTATTTAGAGAAAGCCTTAGGCTCAATAATTATATAAAATGGTTAAAGTTAGGAGAAGGAACAATTGTGGCACAAAGAATTCATATCCATACATTAATTTTTTATTAGACTTGCTTAACCTGGTTTTGGGGGGGAGGGAGGTATCCCCAAGGGTTTATAAACGAAAGGTTGGTGCACAGATCCATAAAAGGGCATCTCTACCATGTAGTTATAAAACAATATTTCCCTAAAGCAGGATCGCCGTCCCCCCCCATATCCCATCAACTCACTCAATAAAAGTACAAATACATAAACACTTTTTTTTAATTTTTTTTTTTTATTTTTGTGTCAGAATATATTAATGTGTTTAAAGATCTTTTTATTTTAAGGATTTTTGCATACTTTTACCCAGAGTGCCAATAAATGTAACGATCTAATCTGCAGGACAAAATCAGCGCCTTTGTTTTGGGGAACAACTTCAGGCAAATAATCAAACTCTGGAGGATTCCTAGGACAATTTCAACTAACTGTTTTGTTATAAATATTAAGGGTTTACTTATCTCTAACTTCATCCCATTTTTATTAATTTTCCACAACAATGACCTTATTTGCTTTACTGATACATCACCAAAATTATATTCTATTCTATTCTGCTGTGATTTCAGTCACCATCAATTCCACATAAGCTAAATCGAGATGAGGAGCCTAATTGAGACTCTTAACGTATTATAAAAATGTTTATATACATATTTGAAGAAAACTATAGAAAATACGTAAAATAATCTTTTTACAGATGGTTTAAACAATAGCACACATTTCTATGTAGCATTAATTAATCTCTGCGCTACAGTTACAGATAAAAAAAGGAGACTTGGGTTCCTTTCACTCAAAGTTGAAGGATTGTCAAACCTGTGCTGAGCAAAGTGTTTGGTCATCTGTGCCTACACATCTTTATGGAAATCTGTTTAATCCAGTGTTACCCAGATGTTGAACGATTTAATATCTGGCTGACTATTACATGAAATAACTTTGCTCAACATGGAGTTAAACGTGTGTATTCTTCTGTGAATCCAGCCAAGTACATGTAAATAAAGTATTATGAAAAGTATATAACAAGTATTGTCTGACAGTCTTACAATTATAAAAGGTATTTATTCCAAAAGCTATATTTTTACCTTATATATGAAATGAAATGATATATGCATGGAGAGAAATAATCCAGTAATAGTGCTGAGGGAAAATTGGTCGTGATTGTTTCACTTTTTGCTGGTTGGATGTTTGTGATAACATGTGTGACTTGATAAGGTTGTGGATTATCGTGTGCCCTTCATGCCAATTAGGAAATTTGCAGGGAAACAGTAATCTTCTGCACAATTGAGCAATGCGAGTAATCTCTCCCTTGTTTGAATATAGAGTCCCTAAATAAGAGAGATCAAAAATCAGAAATATTTACTTTTCTGTAATATTCTATGTGGAACAAGCTTGTATCTAACAGTGAAGAGAACTGAAAAATAAATTCTAAATAAAACAAAAATGAAAAAAGGAATTATCCTTTTTTTCTGTCATTGTTGGACCATTATTTTTGATGCATGGCTAATGTTGTTGTTTCAACCTCCTGTTTTACAGTGCTGTGAATCCCGTATTTTCCACTGCTACAGTTTCTTTCTTCTTTTTTTTTTACACTTTAATGCTTCAGATCATCAAATACACCAATATAAAAATATTTCTGTGAAAAAAATAAATAAATATTAATTTCAATATTGGCACACTAGTTAAATATAAAGCAAACTGTGCTATAGAAATAAAAATGATTGATTCAGGGAATACAAATGAAATCAATGGAGCTGAAGGTTCTGTCACACTCAAATGAAGGTCAGTTTCCAAATTTAATTCTGCTCAGGCCAAGTGGGAAAAGCAGAGGGGGGTTGTGAAAATTATCTTTTTTTTCACAAGAGTGACATATTAAATGATTGTCATTTTTGTTGAATTAACGATTGATGCAGATCATTTCTATGAACAGTCTTGATAAACTGGTAATACTTTTGCTTATTTTCTCTCACAGATGATCTGATATTTATTTGCAAATGTCCAAATAAAATGTATACTATTATCATTGATCATACATCTACAGTATGAACAACATTTCCCAATTTAAGTATACCAGTTATCATTTTCTCTCCATCTTCACATATATAAAAGGAAGGTTTTTAATGTTCTAAACAGAACTGTTAAATTGTGAGACAGGCTTAAAAGTTCTCAATATGTTCAGGCAGAACACTCCGTTCTTGATGGTGAATTTTATATTTTGTTCCATAATGACATTTTATAATGTACATATTTATATAAAGATAGATTTATTTATGTATAACCTATATATAATATTAGCTTTATAATTGGTTTTAAATCATCCTAAGGTGTTCTCAAAGGGAAATTTGTCCGAATCACTTCATAATTTTCCCCAAATATTTAAAATTGTATAAACTACAGCTACTGTCCACATAACTAGTGTAATGAAATCAGGTGACCAGCAGATGGCGTTATATCACTGTTTGGTTCCTAGAGTGGGTTGAAAATTTCCATAAAAAGTGAGGATTCCTAAGCTCAGTTATCAAGTGTTAAAACTCACATCATAAGAAAGATATATTTATATATATCTATAGATCTATAGATATATAGCTATCTATATATAGATAGCTATATAGATTCTTTATTTTCATGACTATGAAAATGAAAATTTACACTGAAGGCATCAAAACTATGAATTAACACGTGGAATTATATACTTAACAAAAAAAGAAAAAGAAACAACTGAAAACATGTCTTATATTATAGGTTCTTCTAAGTAGCCACCTTTTGCTTGATTTGCTTGATTACTGGTTCGCACACACTTTGCAATTTTTTGATGATCTTTTGACCTGGCACTTTATTGGGTCAAAAGAGATGAGAAATTTTACAACTTTCTAAATTAAGAGGACATATGGGGGTAATACACGGTAACATAAGCCAGAAAGAAAAACATATACTCTAGCGTTTAACCAGAGGAAAGTAAGAGACTTAAAAAAATATATAATGTAAAATTTACCAACATTATTTAAAAAAAATAAAAACATTAAAACCTCTTAGCGAGTTCACTATTCCGGTGGGGACTTTCGATTGACAGTCATTCCTTTATAGGTGAATTTAATTTATAACAGATTTTCCCTTTGGGGATTGATAAAGTATGATCCTTACCCTAAAGCTAAACATTCATAACAAACCCTAACCCATCATGAACTCTATTTACACCTTAGTACCAAACAACTAACCCTAAAGCAGCTATTGTTCCCATGGGGACCAGACATCAGTCCCCACTACAGCACTGGGTCCCCACAATGTGAAAAATACACACAACCCTTAATTGTGGATTTTTACACTTTTCATGCAGCATACAATGTTCAAAAACTATCTAAATTTAGCAGAACTACACAAAGAGTATTTCTACACAAAGAGTATTACTTTCATATATATCAACTAGGGGAGTCAATTTTTCCTATCACTGTCAACCAAGAAAAAATGGTGTCAGAGCGGGCACCAGGCCTTTTCACCACTGATAGCTCCATGAAATAATCCAATAAGAAATATTTATAAAAATCACCTTTAAAGACATAGTCCATGTTGAATATTTGCTGTTAAATAAATCAAATTATAAAATAATTAATTGGATCATTATTTGTTGATTGGGTAATCTCTCTTTCCAATTTCATTTGTGATTAAGCCTTCCATGAAGGAGTTGTGCCGTTTATAGGTGACAATTCTTCAATAATGAAACAAGCATCCTGATTAACATACCTGATAAAAAAAATTAGCTAATAGATAATCCATATATAACTGATTATAACTTTATTATTATATTTTTTTTACTCAGAATGTTGGGAATTTACTTGAGAGTTGCATGAAAATAAAATGCCCTAACGTGACAAGTATTATATAATAAGGCACCAACCAAAAGCTACTTGAGGTTTTAAGACAAATCCAGAAAGTGTCAAGCGAGATGTCACGAGAAACATCTGCACTCACTGGTACTGAATGGTGCTTTGGCTTTAGAGAAGTGATTCTCATTACAAACAGAAAAATTAGAAATTTTGTGTATGCTGGTGGTTATTTAGTTTCAATGCTGATAAATCGGTGTTTAAGGCAGGAACCTCTGCAAGAAAAGACAACAGGTTAGTGACCATGTCTTTCTGTCGGAAGACGATGACGAGTACGTGAGTTACTAACCTGGTCTTAAAGTTCAGTCCGAACCCAGAGGGTGAGGTTAGTTCGTGATGGTCGACTGCCAACACAACACGGCTGTCATCGCACAGAGAGTCCCAGACACTGAAGCATTGGTGGTTTGAGGACAAGCAGGAGATTGGAACCAAGTAGACGAAGAAAAGCAGGATAATCCAGAGGGTTAGGGTTTTTGAAGCGAATGCCAATGTCGATGACATGCTCAGTTGACAGAGCCAGGAGGTCAGAGATCCAAAGAGGTGCCGAGGGAGAATCCAGAACGAAGTCGGGTAACAGTTCCAGGTTCGGTACAGGGGCAGACAGAGATTGGGCAGGAGTCAGCGGACAGGTCAGGCAAATTGATCAGATTAAGACAGGCAGGCTAGAGAGGCAGAACAAGTCAGGATGAGCAATCAGAATACAGGAACGCTAGAATAAATCTCATTGATGGCTCGAAAATAATCTGGCACTGATGACTGGTCTGAAGGCTGGTTAAATAAAGGCTGAAGCAGGTGGGACAAAAGAGTGGTAATAAGAACTGGTTGGAGATAAGCAGGTAAGTGAAATGAGTAATCAGACCAGTCAATAGTGCTAAGATCATGACAAAAAGGGAAATCTTAATATTCTCTTAATATTTCAAACATTGTTGTTCAGGTTTTCCATTCATACTTCCTGAATGTCTTATCAGTTTGATTCTTATGCCTTGCCAGTTTTGCAAGATTTGTTTACGTTTTAGTGCTAAAAAACAAAACAAAAAATAATCAATTGGTTTTATTTTACATATGCAGAGACACTCTGGCAGTGCATGTGGGCCCTGAATCTTTTTTTTTTTTTTTTTAGAAAAAACCCATAGGTAAATGGTTGCTGAGGAAGTTAAAGCACCAAGGTAAATTATAAATATAGAATAAAATAAAAAATAAAAATTCCTATTAACAATATTTTTGTGGAAGTGCATCACGATTATTATGCTTATTGCATTACCTTGTTTACACTAATTCTGCTTAATTATGCATATCTTGGCTTAAGCTGCCGAATAATGTCTACTTTTTTTCTGTAAAGGAGGAGATGTGTTAATGGTGTTACAATCTTACTTGGTCTGAAAGAAGGAATTTGTTAAAAGTTTCCAACATTGCACAGAAGAGCTCCAGACAGAGTGCTGACTTGAATCTTTTCTGGGATCTGGGAGGGAGCTAGGTTGCCTAAAAGGAGGCCTTCTTAATTCATCACTAAAGATGATCCCTAAAGTACCAGCCAAAGCATGCAAATAGCAGTTTGTCTGCAGTTTTAAGAAGCATTTGATTGCTGTAATGCCAAAACTAGGTGTTTCTTTTATTAAGAAGAGTATAAATAAATAAAAATAAATTTTTTTTTGTCTTTAATAAAAATATTAGTTATTCTTTAAACATATGTTTTTGCATTTTTATCATTCCACTAAAATGTTTTAAATCATTAAAAAATTATTGTGCTGGATAAATAACCTGAGTATATTATGATTAAGATAAATTGGCTACCAGAACAACGTGGCCCTCTGGGAAATTGTAATTCCTCCATTTAAAAAGCTAGATTCAGATTTGATTATTGACTGAGCTGACTTATAAGTTGATGTAAACTTCTTTGATTGTATGACTATTTGATTTGATTTGATTGTAAGACTAAAAGTAATAATAATTAGAAATAGAAAAAGTTGTAAAAAAAAAAAGAAAAAAAAAAAAGTAATACAAATAAAATGTGTCTTTTATTAATCTGGAAAGAGTTATACAGCCATTTCTAAGACTTTTGGATGCCAGCAAACCAAAGTGAGAACAATAACTGGGGAAAACAGGCAGTGTGGGGTGATAATTTCCAGAAGTCGCAGGTTAACAAAAGTAAATCCAAGAGCACATAAATGATTCAACCAGGGCAGGGGTCTGCAGCCTATACTTTTTGACTCCAGTACAGCTAATAAAACTTGTTAAAAACCACAAACATCACCTGACCTGTTTGAAAACATCTTATATTTAATATCTAATGTAACAGATTTATCTTTATCTTTTTTAAATAACCACTGTGCCATTTTAAATTTTAGGTTTTGAAACAGGTATTCATTAGTGTATCTATATATCCAAAAATTAGCTGTCTCTTTATCATTTTTTAGCCAAAGTGATTAACCTGGATGTCAAAGCATCTAAAACATTGCAGACAGTACTAGCCTGAATTATGGTCAGAGGGAGACAATACATCAATGCAAGGGTTTCAGGACAAAAACTATGGCCTAAAAGTAAAAAGAGATTATTTGCATAAAAACGTCATCATTATGTATGTTGGTGAAGATTCTCAGTTATCCAGGTCATAGTAATACCAAAAAAGGTTAAAAAAAAACTTTCCAAGTAGGAAACAAAGACCAGTGGATATTTTATTTTTATTTTTTTTTACCTTTTTTAAAGAGTCACGATCCTTAATTTCAAGATGCTCTGAAAATGAATAATTTAAATGAACGAAAGTGGAATATTTTGGAAGGTGTGATTCATTTTATATCTGATCTAAAACCAACAAAAGGACTGCAGAAATGACAGCCCAGCATGGTGGTGCTATTGTGAGGGGCTCCTTTAATGCTTCAGGACCTCAAAGAGTTTTATGTAATTGATACAGCAGCACTGTAAATAACATCAAAGAAAATAGTATACGTTTTTGACCCCCAGCTTAAGCTCACTCAGGTTATATGAGTGAAGGACAACGATTAAAAACACTCCAGCATGTCAACATGTAAATGGCTGAAGAAGCTTAAATAATGTCTGATTGATCTTGTCAAAGGGCCCAAAATTGCACATTTAGCAAAGATGAGTGGGACAGAATTCATCCAAAATAATTCAAATATGGTCTTTGGCAGGTATCAATTTGACAATTTTTTTTAAAATAAAAATCCCAAAACACGGTCCTACATTTATGTGAAAAGCTAATTGCACCGTAAGGCTAATTACTGGTTGTGCAACCAAAGTCAGCTCCAACTGCCATCAAATGCATTCTGTCTCAAAGCTTTTACATATACTGTATCACTTCAAGCACCATGCTAGGATGGAATTTATTTATTACAAAATATTGAAAATGATTTTAACACTAGCATTTTTTTCCAAAGCAGACTTGCACTTTGCTGAAATGAGATTGCATGTGTTGATTTTGTGAATCTTTGGTTCAAAAATAGACATGAGGCAATCTTTTTCAAATCATACACAAGCAAACATTTAGTATTCCCATGGACAGCCTGGTAAAAGAGAAGATAATGAGTAAAGATGATACCTCACTCTCATCAGCTCTTGTTTGAAAGCCAGGGGAGTGCAAAATAAGGCTCAACACACAGATTGCAAATCGAATCCGTGGAATATCCAGCTCCAAACAACCTCACCGCTCCCAACGGGTACCTGGGTTTAATTAATTTCAAGCAAATATGTGGATATAAGATCTGCAAGAAAAAACAGCTGCATTTTTTTCACAGAAGTTCATGTTGACTTAGATCAGAGATAAACCCATTAGAGGCATCCCTGTGTGCTGGAGTGCATGCCCTTAAACTCAACTCACACTGAGCCTCTACCAGACAATTAAACTGATATATTGTTTGCACTTGTGTTGTTGCACCTTAGCAGTGGTAATCTGCAGATGTTTATATTTTAAAATATGAATAGGAGCTGTAATGCTCTTGCACACAAATACAAAAAACAACTATTGGTTGAAAAAGTAAAGGGAAAATGAATGCATCAAAAAGAATATGGACTATAAACCAACATGCACTAAAAAAACAAGAGCTCAAGGTCTGAATTGCAGAGGCTTTTTTTTGTGCCCTCTCAGTTTGCCAGCATTGTGATGATGAGATTCCTCGTTAGCATGCAGACTTTTTAGCTGTAATTATCTGTTAATGGCACTTAGCCCATCAACTCCTCCTCTTGTGAGTCCCACTGCAGGCACACAGTCTCTTGCTGTCATTTAGACACCAACACATGTGCTGGCATGTGGCTAGACAGAAAGGCAGACACACATGCGCATGCAGCTGGGGAGAAATCCATTAACGCAGGCAAACACAGACAAACATGAAAAGCTGCACACACATTCACAAAGGAGTCCACAAATCCAAGCAGAAGCACCCAAATTGTATCAAATATGCACACGCAAACACACAAACTCAGAACCCTATCGCTGCTCCCCCTGTCTGGCCCCATGGCTAATCTCTGCAACTTATTATCCAAGAGATAATAGGAACTGTCATCCGTGAGAGGAAGGCGTGAGGTGCAGAGGGGTGACCGTGTGCTTGCTGAATTTTTAAACAGGGGGAGACTTTATAGTGAAAACTTTATGAGAACAGAATTGTTAGGTGTAGCTTTGACCAAGTACAAACATCAACTAATGCAACAAATGGTCTAATAAAAGCAAGAGGCCATGCAGAGAGGAGCCACAAAAATTTAATTGACCAAAGGGAAAGAGACGGGATGAAAATATGTCCTTGATAGAAAACTAAAAGCAAAGATGTGTAGTAACGAATGTGGAACACCTCAGCTGTAATTTTTTTAAATCTCTCCCAAAAGACACCATTAACCTGCTTCTCATACACAAAAAATATCCTTAAATTTGAGAAAAAGAAATGAGAAAATGAAAACAGAGAGAATTGAGAAGTTAAAGTTTATTCACATTTCAAAACAAGAGGGCCGAGCACCAAACAAAAAAAATGTGGTGATCAAAACACAGAATGGCAGAGTGGTAAGCCTTGCTTGATGAGAGGTGAAGCCAGCAGGTGCAACAGCATGTGAACTGCAGAGGAAAGGTGGTACCATTCAGAGCATTTTTTTAAAAAAACAAACAAAAATAGATCAAATAAAAATTGGATATACATATGTGCCTAAAGAGCATAAACACAAACATTGAAATGCTGCGCTGATCCTGGAAAACTGAAATAAAATATAAATCACAGTTATATCATGGCCACCCATTAATCTGAATCTGGCTAAAGGTTCAAAAAGGTCTAAGATTTTTTGAGTGATGCAGCAAACTGTTCAGCCATCATCCACCTCCAATAAATCCATCTTTAGTGAGCAGTCAGCATCAATCTGAAATGATATTACATCTCCTGCCTCACTTTAATAGAAGGCAGAAAATTGCAAAAAAAAACTTCCCATGTGTTTATAGTCATTCCTGAGTTCTAGGAATTTCTCTTAAACTGGTGAAGCCTTCAGAAGATCTAATATGTTTTTGTATTTAAAGTGTACATAAATGCTGCCTGGACATGAACAATGACTAAAATAAAATAAAAATCATGATTAAAAGATTAATAACATCAAATATACTCATTAAAGTACAATATTATTTACAAGTACTTTAATAGACAATATTTTCCTACTTAAAGTAAAATGTTTTAGTAAAAATGTTCCAATGTTGGCAGATAGCTTCAGTTAATCCAGCCAGAAACCACCAATAAGGCTCGAAATCTTGGAGCAGTGATGGACTCAGACCTGAACCTCCAGGATTAAAGGAGCAACATCCTTTAAAAGTCATTCATTAGTTAAACTTTAACAGAGGTAGTTATAATGGTGTCTTCACCTGCCTAAAAAGTCTATCAGACAGATTCAGCTGGTCCAGAATGCTGCTGCCTGCGTCCTAACCAGACCTTAGAAAGTGAAACCGATCGACCCAATTCTAAAATCTTTACACTTGCTCCCTGTATGTCACAGAGAACATACTTCTTACAGCCTATAAATCACCGAAATATATAATAGACTTGCTATAAGTGGATCAATCGCCCAGACCTCTAAAGTCTTTGGGCTCAACTGCACTTTACATACGCAGAACCAGAACCAAACGAGAAGTCCTCATGCTCCACTGATCTGAAATAAATTGCCAGAAAAATATAAAAGAGCTGAAAATTCATTTAGAGTCGCCTCTGACTGTCAAACAAGTTTCTTTTTAACTTATCCTTTCACTAGATAAATATATATATATATATATATATATATATATATATACACAATCATCTTATTCTAAATATTCATTTTTATTCTCTTTACAGCGTGCTTCTCTTTTAATCTACAGCATTTTGAATTGTCCTGCGCCTGAAATGTGGTACAGTTTATAAACTGGCCAAACCTACTAACGTAATGCAATGTGTCAGCTAATATGAGACAGACAGAAAGGTTAAACCTACATAAAGAAAATCATGGTGGGAATTGTATGATTCTGTTTTCTTGTAGCTTCTAGTGAGTGTCTGTCCGTCTGCCTATAGTTATTGAACCCTATGCCATCCATGGGAGTGTAATGGTTTGGGGATGTTTTCCTGAAAAAGGTCAATGAATGTCAGCCTTTTAATACTAAGTTCAAATTGAGAGTTTAGAACTCAGCTGGGGTTCCATCTTTTGTAAGGAGAAACAGCAGCCCTGGAACAACTTGTAGGTCACAGAGCACCCAAACACTGATACGGCTTCGCTTGGTGCCTCATCCATCAAGCCAGCAGAGAACAGTAACTCCTTAGCACTCACCTGGGGCTCCACTCCTTACTTCTTAGTGCATGAATAAGTCAGAGTTACTGAGCTTCTGCTAACCTTTGCTTCCATTACAGTTGTCCTATTCTGGAAAAGGTCAAGCAACCTACTGTAGCCAATTTGAGAATAAGCATAGGTTGTTTAAATACAATTTAATTTAATCAAAAAAAGAAAAACTAATGGAGGAAAAATATAGGAAGGTTTAGCTTTGACCACCTTTACAAATAAAATTTCACATAAATTATTTAATGTAAACCCAATTAAGAGCTAATTATCAAAAGCGAAAATTGAACATATTACAAATACTGTACATAAACAAATTATTTCTGAATTTTATTTTTTAAATATCAAGAAGTCTTACTGGTGAAGTTTTTATGGCATGTAGGGTTAAGAGCAATAGCCAATAGCTGTTGGATGCTTTTGTAAAGCATAAATAATGAAATGAACAGTCAAATTTGATTTTGTGCCTCCTACAGTAAACTTTCTGCATTCTTCAAAGGTTACCTGAAGTCCAACAACGGTGACACATCTGAAATAAATCACTAAAAAGATGGTGTGAAGTACACCTCGAAGGAGGGAGTCGGTTCGCTAAAGGACATGCACTGATGCAAAGCTTACATTGGGAAATCTGATTTATATGAGGTCCATGACATACAATCAAATAATGGCAGATGAATTACAAGTTCATAAATCAGTTGTCAAAGCCTCCATTAATACAGAGATGAATAAAAACAATAAAAGGTTTAAAGGTAATGATGGGTAGATGGTGCATATGGCCCACAGCTCATTATTTATCGCAGCTGAATTTAAATGGCAGGGCTAATAAGAGGGTGTTTTATTAATGAGACAAAACTGCCTTTCATCACTTAATCTGACAGGCTTTTGCAAATTTTATTGTATTTAGATGCACTGTAACACCTTCAGGTAGTTTCATTGCTGTTTTGGGGATTTTTAGAAGAATTTAAAGCTAATCTTTCATTATACAAGTTACCTGTAATTATCTGGTGACATTGTTTTATTTTCCTGTGCTTTCAAGGTTTTCTTACATATAATCTTTAAATAAAAAAAATGTTTGATATTCTTACATCTTGCTACAGATTCTTAATTCCATTTTGTATCTAAACATGTACTGAGCCATTCTAAGACATCAAGATACCAGAATCTAAAACCTTCAATGTTGGTTCTGACTCCTTTTAAGGAGTTCACATCTTTGCTCCCTTCCCCAATATGAGGTTAGGCCAGATTCAGCCATTTGACACTCTTCCACCTGTTTTTGCTGCCTCACCAAAGTTGCCTCATGACTGCTTCTCTTTGTGCAAGGGCCTTTCAGTTAGTTGAATTGTTAATATTACCGTAAGTTGTGTCTTTAAGGATATTCTACCAAATTAGACAACATTAGTGAAGCTAAGATGGCTAATACTTAATCCTACAATCAGAATGTCTGAATTACAGCTTAAAAACTATTTAAAACAAACAGACACTGTTCTTCCAGGGATGCGTTAATGAAAAACTGACAGCACTGCATACACTATACACACCTGCCATCATTTTATATGTGCTAAGTGTGTTTTGAGACATGCTGTCAAAAACATCTCGTTCTTCAAATAAAGTACAGATATCCATGCAAAAACTAAACTAGATTGAACTCCTTTACTTAAGTAGTAGTATTAAAGTACATGTTCTACATGTACTTAAATACAAAATTAAAATGAAGTTTTGGTTTCTGAGGTACAAAGTAACTTCTTAAATCTTCTATGCACAGAATATTGGTTAATTTTCCTCTTTGCTGACTGTGTTGAAAGATAAGACACCAAAATACCGACTTGCTCTGGTTTTGTCCCAAATTTAAATTCAGACACAATAATGTTGATTAAACTGTGCAAAACTCCTGCACAAGCAGATTGATACTTTTAGAGCTCTAGTATTCCATAATTAAAGTTGCAAATAGAATATATAAAATTAAAATGAAACACCAACCATAATGTGGAAATTAAAAATCTAATAAATGGGATATGAATGGGGATTGTCTTGTGTTTCTCCGTCATGCTTCCAAGCCCCCCGTCTTCATCCGTATCCCTATCAGTGTTGGAGCTGTTATGTGTGATGTATTCAACATGTCTAGAGGAAATAAGGACGTTTAGAGAATGTAAGGAGGTGGAATTATAGAGTATTTGTGTTTAAATGTAGTGAGTAAATATAAAAAGTCCTCAGATATATAATAGAAAAGTATAGATATTGAAAAAAAACTTGGCTTCAATAAATGAACACCCCTGAAGATGTCAGTGTAGCTTCCAAGGCTAACAGAAAATCAGAAGATAGAGCTGGTTGTATTGCTTATTTGGTCTCCTGAGATCGTTTAATTTCTCAGTTTATCTCACCTGTGAGTCTGACTGCATCTGTCCCTAAGTTGGCTGGCACAGTTATCTCTTAGTCTTGATGAATTACAAAAGACAAAAAGTTTATTTAAATATAGCATTACATATTTTGTTCTTGTATACTTTGGAATGTATTTTATTGCATGTTGCCATCCCAGTAAAGACTATTTTAAAGTAAGGAATCTATAATTTTTCCCTATTCTTCCTTTTGCACTTTCTTCGGCTTTTTGACTATTTCAGCCAATGTAGCGAGTAAATTTCTCTGCTGTGAGATCATTTAAAATCAGTCCATCAATCATTCACTCAATTATCATTTCCAACACCTGATCACATCTTCAGCATTCCCACAGTACCTGAAATCGAAGGATTGACGGTTCAAGCCCCGACTCCGACTTTCAGTGTCGTTGTGTCCTTGGGCAAGACACTTCACCTGCATTGTCTACTGATGGTGGTCAGAGGGCCCGGTGGCGCCAGTGTACGGCAGCCCCGCTTCTGTCAGTGAGCCCCAGGGCAGCTGTGGCTACAATGTAGCTTGCCATTATCAGTGTGTGAGTGTGTGCGTGAATGGGTGAATGAATGTAGCGTAAAACTCTTTGGTCAAGTCTCCTGACTTGAATAAAGGCGCTATGTAAGTACATACCATTTACCATTTAGTTTTGCATATTGGGTAAAAAAAGCAGAAGTTGTATTAAGTAAAAAGAAATCAACTCAGAAGGTTCAGACAGTTTTTATAAATTTAATATATCAATATATAGTGATTTATCAACAGCTTGATTTCATAGAAACGTGAATGTGACCATTTTGGCATAAAGTACAGAGATGTAAGTAGAGAAGATGCTAAAGATTACCCCCCACACCCCCCAACCCCCAAGTTAATCCCCCCTGGATCTCCCACATACACACAACACGGAGAAACAGAGTGAAAGTATACAGGAGCACAAAACAAGGCACCAATAAATTAAAATACCCCCCTCCCTCATTAAAAAAAAACCCTCAAACACATCAAAATTAAATTATAAGGAATTAAATACTACAGTCTGCTGTGCTGTTAAAACCTAAAACAAAATAAAACAAATGGAACAAACAGGAGAAAAAAAGTAAAAACACTTTGGCAGATTATTAATTTCTAGTTACAATCAAACATTAAAGAAACCCAGTGTTCATGTGTACAAATAAATTTATATATAGTCTACACTCCTTTTTAACCCCAGAAGTCTATATACACCTTTTTACAGATACATTTCAAATATTATCAAAAAAGATGTTTGTTTGTTTTTTTGCTTTATGAAAAGGTTTTATTTACATTTCATGATTCAAAACCATTGGTCTGTAACTGCCAGATCCCAGCACCACCCCACCCACAACCCCATTATTTCCTCTCCCTCTTCTGAGTATGCAACCTCTTTACACAGTGCAGAAGGCTTCTTGAAAAGTTTTGTGCAACAAACAGCTTTTATAAAATGCCTGTCGTGTGGAATGGACGCTGAATTTTCTTTTACATTTCCTTGCAGGCAATGACAATTTTTAGAGAAAATACAGGCGAGTATTTCTTACAAAAGCTGGAGAATGTCTTCAACCACAGACTGTCCAGACAACATGTGTCTATAATGTTTTATATCAAAATGAAAACAGATAACCCCCCCTCCCCCAAAAAAAAAAACATCCTTCATTGAATACTAGCTGGTAGAAAAAACATGGTGAACAAAACACTTCCCTTCAAGTAACATCAAGTTGATCAACTAGGAACAGTGGGAATGAATTGGCAAACACTGAGGATTCACAGTCCAAAAACAAACCCACGTCATAAAAAGAGGAAGCTGTGGATTAAAGAAAAGTCAACAACAAGGTCAACGAGAGCTAAAAGCCAGCCGAGTGGAGTCAGTTTCCTTCCACAGTTCAAAATTGTAGCTGGAGGCGGAGACTCCTCTTCTGGCTGATTGTATTGGTCTGCAGGTTCTTATTCAGGGAGGAAGTTTTATTTTCAGCCCTGAGGCTTTTTTCCAGGTTATTTCTGGGGAACTGAGTTATTTCTTCCAGTGCTTTTTAATCTTCCAGTGTATTCTGTTGACAAAAAACTGAGAGCTCTTGATGGTGAAAGAATGTTTGAGATGAAGATGTATAAAAGAAACCCAAACATTTTCCTGGTGAAAGTTGCTTGCATGATAAGGAAAGAGACTGTTGCCAATGCATGAGATGTAAAAGAGCATGAACAGGTAAAAAGAGGAGCAATCTTAACAAGCCCTCTAGTGGATGATATACCTTAGAAATTTTAAGAAAGGAGAACATGTTAAGATAAGTTTATTGACTCTGTGCAAAACTTAATATTAGTCATCAGGGTAGTTAGTAGTTAGTGTGATTAGCTAATAACAGACAAAATCAATTCGGTGGAATTGTAGCTGAAAAAAAAGGGAAGGCATATGCATTACAAGTTGTTAAATAGATAAATTATTAAATTATTAAATACAAATTCACAAGATGAAATTAAAATTTAATACTATTTTTTTCCAAGAATGTATTCAATATTGATTCATAACCTTGCTTTTATTTTTGGATACCCTGTCATCTAGAAACTATCTGCAGCAGCAAATATGAATTTGCTGTTTCACCTGCTTCAACAGTAGAAATATTAATTTCTTGAGTGAATTATGAGATGTTTTTCACATTTTAGCAGAAAGGATCCAAATCAACCGGAGTTACACCAAACAGCTACTTAAACTGCATATTTCAGGTTCTCAAAGCAGATGAAAGCTGTGGTTACACTAAAAAACGCAGAACGTTACACACAAAAACTACTAACCCAAACTAAAGAAGTCACACAACACAGTACCTGGTTTACAGCAACTAAATGACCTCCGAAAGCGCAAAGGCACAAGCCAGAATGAAATGTTATAACCATAGGCTGCTCTTTATGGGTGAACTAACAGCGAAATTAGAAATAATGCTGCCATTTAAGCACCAAATTTTCTTGATGGTCCCTGTTTGTATATATGGTATGGCTTTGTGGCACAAGGTCATCTTTCCCTTTCTCCCCCCTCTGATAATATGAACAGCGAAGGCAGGAGTCTGGTATTTCACTGTGTCCTTCAGTGCAATCGGCTCGACTGGAGGTGACCACAAAGTAGAGCGGTCAATCTGTCTTTTACACTGTAGCAATAATAACTTTCCCACAATGTCACGCTCAGGCAGCTAAATAAATAAGCAATTTAACCTCATAACTGCAACTTCTCAGCATGGAACTTCATTATTCCTGAGGCGAACAAAGGCGAAAAAAGGAAGGAGCTAGACTCAGAGCTGACTCAGCTTAGGGTGCAGTCAACAGAGTCTGAAACTAATTCAGTATTAAAAATGACAAGGATTTCTCACCTGTGGCTCATGCCCTCTTGCAGTCACTGTTCTCCTTTTAGCACTAGAATAGGAGCATGTACTAATTCTAACACTACATTCCTTTTAGTTTACAGTTCTTGTTAGAAATGTCCTTGAATCAATCATAGATGACCACAACCTTTTGTAGCATCGGTAATAACAGTTCTGCATTGAATTGAGTTGCTCTTCTTGGCAGAACCCATAATAAAGGGCCCCTGAAGATAAATATTTGGTATATCTCTGTTTATTTGAGATCATTGCCACACTAGAACACCTAGATTTAAGTTTTGACCATTCTGCACCAGTACTAGCAATAGACTCAGCAACATGAAATCACCACCATGCATGATAGTTGGTACAATATTACATATAGTTGATATAGTAGTTGTTACAATATCATTAGATCAAACTTCTTTACATTGTGGTCCAATATTTATTGCATCACAGCACAACAGAAAGTATTTGGCTTTTGTAAAGTTTTTGTAGACCTTGTTTCAATTTAATCCATTCACTTACATAGCACCAATTCATAACAGATGTCATCTCAGGGGACTTTACAGAGATTTTCATGTCAGATCATACAGTCAGATTAGTTAAAATTTTTCTATCTAAGGAAAACCAGCTGATTGCACCAGATCATAGAGTCAACAGCAATCCCTCGCCCATACAAGCATGCATGTAGCGACAATGGAGAGGAAAAACTCCCTTTCAACAGGAAAGTCTGTTAGTTTTTGAGCAGGTGATGCTTTCTTGTTTTGAACTCTCCCAGTCTAAATGTATGCTAAGTTTAGGCTTCACTTTCTTAGGTCTTGTTAGTCAATCAATCTTGTTTGTCAATCAAAATTCATTTTGAAATGGATAAAACCTGCTAACTTTGATGCCTGAAATGGGTCTGAAAGCCCTAATAATGTTGAAAACATGTAAAGGAAGCATGGAAGTAAAGTCTGCGTGAGGAAGCCAACCAATTCAAATAAATTCAAAAAGTTCTATCAAAAAGAGCAGCTCGAACTTCAACCAGAAGCATGTCTATAACTGGACAGGAATATGCATAGCCATTCTAAGGACGTTAGTGTTGGAAAAACACAAAGCAGCACTGCTAGAAATTCAGGTAACTACAGCACCTATTAAGCTTTTAAGAAAGCATCTCCAAGTTGTTTTTTTTTTCCATGTCATCCTCAGCTGGGATTATCAGTGACTTAAAACTCAAACAGCTCTACAAAAAAAGAGAAACAAAATTATTTAAATCCCTGAATATAAACTGTTTGCATTACATCTAAAAATCGAACTATGTCCAAAATATTGTAAGTAAGCAAAGGAAGACTGAGTGTAATTTTTTTGCAGGTTAACAGGGAAAGACATTCTGGTCCTACATATCTAAACCAAAAAAAGGTTAGATTGTATTAACAATAAATATGGTAGAGAAATCTTTAATGGTTAGATAGTAAAAAAAATGAATGATGTCCCATATAAACAAGCTGATTCTTGTAAGTGCCAAATTGCCATTTAATAATCTCCTATGGTTATTTACAACTGGAACATAAAATGAACAATTACAACTGTTTTCAGGGGGCATAAACTGTCTGATTCAATGGGCTGGAAGTGCATCTGAGGCAGGCAAATGGAAGATAACCTCTTTACGATGGCTCTTACATTCCTTCTCCACTCATCTCTAAAATCAAATCAGTGTGCCAGAATCAGCAGAGCCTGATATTTTACTGATCTGCTCACAGAACCATAGTGAACATTCAAATGAGAGCAGTGAGTGATGCTGTTTATATTTGGGATTTTTTTTTTCTGCATCATCTCATCTACCTGCATCGACATGAAGGTGCGGCAGCTACACCGAGGAAACCAGGGTCGTCTGGTCACAGGGAGAGGCTCAATATAGCCAAGCTTTAACTGGTATATTGCATTGTTTGAACCAAGTTAAATAAAGGTAAAAAAAAGCAATCGATTGGGAGCTGATTGGAAGACAAATACCAAAAGACAAAGAAATACTAACCTTAAAACAGATCAAATTATAATGCTCCTACAGTTATGGCACTCTGAAATCAAAATATAGAAAATAATTACAGTCTTTTAAAATCCTAAAATATAAATAATGTCTCGTGCATAAATCCTTTAGAGTAGCAGCTCCATACGTATATCTAAAACAGTCACAGGAGGTGGAAAAATTTGCCAACACATAAAAAAAAAACAATGAACCAAGAGATTCGTAAACCCTAACCTATCACTTTTAATCAAACTGACCAAGCTCGTTATTGACTCTGTGCATACCTCCCATACAAAGAGATGGGTTACCCACAATTCATTGCCTTTTCTGTCCTCCTGCTTTTTATCTTGAAGTACAACAGTCTGCAAGCACCAATCAGGTCATTCCTTGACAAATAATAATGAAATAAATTAACCTTGCCACTCTTTCACCTAAAAGTCACTGCCAAATATCTGAGCAGCTCCAACCTTTTTTTCTCTTTACTATCCACTTGACTATATTTAGCATTACCAAATGTCAGTAGCAAATAATAGATGGCATCCTCCCTTCAAACAAATAAGCTATGCTATTGCTAATGTTAAGCCAACCAGAGCAAATGCAACATCCTTGCCTTTTACATCTTTAAACTTGATCAATCAAATTGCATTTACGACTACGCAACGACAGATGCTGGTTACATATTTAAAAGGTATAAATAAATGAAAACAATCAAAACATGAGCGCTCCCCATATACTTCTGTAGTGGCCAAAATTAGCCTTCTTACTGTACAATTTTCAAGTCAGGTTAGTGGGAAAAAATATCATCTAGCAGCATTTCTTTACACCACTACTGTTAGGAAGCATCAGAAGAGGGAAAAGAGGAGTGAAGCAGAGGCAACTAAGCTGACACTAATGGATGTAGTGTTAGCTAGTGATAGCAAGTAGGGAGGAGAAGAAATGCATAGGTCATCCCTGCTACTTGTAAAGGAGGAGGCAAAATGGTGCTTCCATTTCATTCTCCTCTGCGTTGTACTGGCCTCATTGTAGTGGTGCGGAGGCTGTGCTCAGAGAAGGAACAGGAGGGCACTGAGGGGGGTGTGTGTTGGTAAGCAGGCTGCATCCCCCCTCATTAGGGATAGCCATCGTCCTCCACACTGAGTGCCACACGCTGTAAACAGTAGATAAAAAGATGGTTACCAAGGCAGGCTGAAGCAGGGGATGAACAAAGCGACACAAGTGAATCTATGAGGAAACCTAAAGAAAAATGCAACCTTTATCTCTCTTCTGGTCTTTCTTCTCAGAATTATACTTCCCCTCCCCAACCTTCCCTAATGGTCTGACCCCCCTTCCTTCCCTGCATGCTTGTACAGTAGATGAGGAATGCAGGATTCTTGCTTACAGCTGCAAATGTCTGGCCCATATTTTAGCAGCCGGACCAACCTCCAACAGCACAGGCAATAGAACTTGATGAGACACAAGGAAAAATCTCTAGAGTAAAAATGAAATACAATAGAGGTATTTCTAAATAATAATTTAAAAACTATTAAGATGGGCAGTCGCCTCTCTCCTCCTTTTCACTGAACGTTGCTCTTTGTTCGACCTTGAATCTTAATCGTGCATCTGTTCTATGTCTGTCTGTGTGTGTGCTTCTAGAGAGTCATCGTGCCAGGGATACCCACAATTCTTTCTATTTTCCCCTCTTCTACTACAGAGCACTACAAAGAAATCAGTGTTACCATGCCAACCGATCAAGAACATCACTTCCTTACCCCTCAATAATTTCGTTTTGACCGCCCTTAACGGCAGTATCCAGATAAACCAGGGCACACTATATAAAACAAGCATCCTTAGTGTCATGATTAGGCATTTTTCAACAAACCTGTGGTTCTCCCATAGGTGCATCCTGATAAATTAAAGTTTTTAGTGTCAGTAATTGATTTTAAATAGTTAGCCTTGTATCATATAGACTCATTACACTCAGAGTGACATGTTCTTAGTGTTGATGTTTTTTTTTAAAGACCATGGTATGAAAGCAATTAAATCACAACATTCAGTTTATTTGAACATTAGAGTGTAATAAGAGCACCTATATATGCATAAATTACTGAAGCCCAGTCTGATTTGTTAGGAAACATCAGTTGGTCTATATAGTCAGTTTTTTGAGTTTCTCAATCTCTTGTCTTGAATACTACATAGACTGTCTATGGGATTCAGGTAAAACCTCTTTGCTGGCCAGCCAAGTACATTATATCATATATTTGAAGAGCTATTGGTGCTATTGGCCTTTGGGACTATGCCAGGTCCAGCTGGAAAAGTAAATAAATATCTCTATTAAGCTTGTCATCAGAGGAAATCACAAAGTGCACTAAGATTAGCAGCTTAGTTCACTTTAGACTTGATAACACATAGTGGAGCAGCATCGGCAAATGACACGACTCCTTAAATCATTTCTGGCTGTGGAAAGTTATAGTGGACTTTAATCACTTTGGATGCTGTGCCTCTCCACTTTACCTACAGATTCTGAGACTTTGATTGTTCCAACGTTTTTCTCCTTAACAAAGGTAGGATTCTTCTAATATCTCTAGTTAAGCATTCAGCTGACTACATTGTGAAGATAAATAATAAGGAATAATGCTGGTGAAGACTCTCAGTCATCCAGGTCATAGTCATTCCAAAAAAGTTTAAATAAACAATCCACTGGACTTTGTTTCCAAGTGTGAAGAAATTTCGCTTCCCATCCAGGTAGCTTTTTTTAATTCAGTATGTCAGAAATAGCGTTGAGTTCAAGGTTTTTTACAGTAGCCCCCAAAAAAGGTGTTTTTGCTCAGAAAACATGCAAA
Source organism: Cyprinodon variegatus (assembly GCF_000732505.1). Taxonomy (NCBI): domain Eukaryota; kingdom Metazoa; phylum Chordata; class Actinopteri; order Cyprinodontiformes; family Cyprinodontidae; genus Cyprinodon; species Cyprinodon variegatus. The sequence continues at coordinate 173,627 of NW_015151186.1, forward strand.
TTGCAACAGAAGAAATGGGTCCACCCCTTTGGAATGAAAAACAAAGAGCAGTGACCTCCTCGGGACAAGACTCTGTGGTACATCTACACCTTATGGACAAAGGACATTTTTTTGAAGAGGAGAATGTTGACATTTTGGACAAAGAAGATAGGTGGTTTGAGAGGGGCGGGAAGGAAGCCATCTATGTTAAGAAAGAAAAAACAACCGTAAACAGAGGGAGTGGACTCAGATTTAAGCTTTCAAAAACCTACAATGCAGCAATTGAATTGATCCGTTCCCACTATCATCGCAACCCCCACTCCCTTTACAGGGGAACAAAAACCCTTGCTTATTCAGCCAGGCCAACAATTCCCTTTAAAAACATCCCTTTCAGAGACATAGACTGGTATGGGGCATTGCAGGCTAACAAAAGAAGCCAAACAACTCCCATTACAAAGGGGTGGACCCGTTTCCTCCATTTCAATTTGCATATTTTTTAAACAAAAACGTTTTGTTGGGCTACTGAATAAAACCTTGAACTCAACGCTATTTCTGACATTAGAATTGAAAAAGCTTCCTGGATGGGAAGCGAAATGTCCTCAAACTTGGAAACAAAGTCCAGTGGAATGTTCTTTTTTTTACTTTTTTGTAATGATGAATAATGATTCCAGAAATATTTTTTAATCACACCTGAACTTCTGACAGAGCTTGTTTCAAAACCCTCTTAAGGCTGCGGTCATTGCGTTGCAATTTTGTACAATTTTATACAACCATAATGTTTCTCTCAATTTTAATTATATTACTACACATTGACTGCTCTGCACAATCAGGTAGATTTGTTTTTAGTTTACTCTATTTAGGGAGGCTGTTAAAGAATATCCACAAGACAACTGTCATGTCAGAGCCACCTTTTTAACATAGCCGTGACTCGTCTGCATTATAAAGCCTTTTAACTGATCTAGTTCTTTGATCACAGAGGAAAAGAGGAATTAAAATCATGTGTGATGAATAAAAACACATATTTTGCTTTTTAATAAAAACAGATACTGTAACATTTTAATAATTATCAAGATGCATCTGTCAATTGTTAGCTGGATTACTACGGAGTATATCTGAATGAGGAAGAAAGCAGCAGGCTAGCTTTTGGACTGTGATGATTGTTACTGGGAAAGTACAATCAGTTTTGTTTTAGCCTGTCTTTTGCCCTGATTTCGTCTTCCCTTATGCTTTAAGAATTAATTTAATCAAGACTAGAACAGTTGAAAAGGCTTTGAAGTCCTTTATCCAGCTTTCAAAGCAACAGGAATTTGATTAACTCTATCCTGATAATAATGTTCCAATAATATTTAGCTAAATATAAACAATATTTAAGCTCTGGATTCCCACTGTTTGGATAGTATTTTAATTTTGGTATTTTTCATGTTAAAATAATTGTTCACTGACCATATGTGGAAAAAAATATGGTTAATATGCGAAAATAAAATAAAAAACAACAATCTACTGCCCGGCCCTAGAAACCCCTGCAGGCAACAGTTCCTTCTGTTTAAAGATGAGTTTTGACAGGAAAGACATTTGATAACCAGGTTGATGAACCATAACATAAAAACAATGAGATGAGGGATGTTCTTGGGAATCTTATTTAATTGTAATTGTTGCTTAATGAGAAGAAAAAAATGCTAAATAGATGACTTAGGTATGTCTAATTGGTGCTCTCAGTGATTTAAAATGGTATGTGAGCATCTGGAAGTGTGCATGTGCGAGCCTGCTCTTTTTCCCCACTTGGAAACCTTGTGCATCATCCCACTTGCCAAAAACATTTCAGACCTCCATTTTTCCACTTGTTTAACCCTCATTTGGCACTGGAAAGCATCGGTGCACCAGAGTACCAATGAGAGTTGCTGTCTGTGACGCCGCCCCCTAGTGGAAGCGCTATGAACGGCTGGCTGTGGCTGCCACTCACTGGCGGGTAGACGTGGCCAATGGAATCGCTGTGCCGCCCAATGTGGATCTCGTCGTCATCGTCCTCTGTTGTTTTGCGGTACACGGGGTTGTCGAAGTTCATGCTCTTGGTGTTTTTGCGTCGCCAGTTGCGCCATATCAGGTAGCCGCCGGTGCAGATCAATCCGATGACCACTGTGGCAAGGATAGGGACTGCATGTGTTTAACACACACACAACAACAACAAACGGCGGGAGCGTTAACACAGCCCAGGGGACACGGAGCGGCACTTTAGGCACTAACACACACAATACAGCTTGCAGCATTTCCATTTCTTAGCTGAAGGCTCATAGTTTTCTTTATTTTCTTTAAAATTTATTCTTAGAAGGGAAGTTTATCCCAAAACTAAGCATCACATTATCTATTTATATATATTTTTTCATAAATGGTATTCAATGTAACATTTGATCAACAATTAGATAAGGTTTGAAGACTAGAAAAAATGCAAAGAATGAATATTTTCTAAAAATAGCACTGACCAAAAATAAACAATTTGAAAAATCTGAGCAAAGACTATGAGCCTCCAGACTCATTACCCTACAGAACAGAGCAAACATATCTAAAACCACCTCTAATTTCTTTATATTCTGCCACCAGAGATCCTGTGGACTTGAGTTGCGTTTTCATACATTTTCTGTCCAATTTTGACCAAAACAGGAATTGATATTGTTTGCTTAGAAATTGACACATAAAGAAAGAGTTTGAGCCAAATTATAATTAAGAAATAATAAAAAAAAGTAATGAAATACATCAGAAATAGGAAATATAGGTCACTAAAAGCTGACTGGATCAGTTGTTCTTCTGCTGGTAATGTGATGTGCCTGAGACTTTTACCTTACAGCTCTTTGTAAATAACTTAACTAATTATCTGTTTTAATTCTACAGTGCCTTCAATAACTATTCCTGTGTATTATTATTATTATATATTTTTTTACATTGCATTTTGTACTATTGTTACCAAAAACTCTTGTACAGTTTATGCATTTTTATGTTCTAATCTGTGCCACTAACACCAAATTGTTACCTTTTTTGTGAATTGGAAGGAATAAAAACAAACAAAATAGATCCTGTATGCATTTGTATGTGACCAGCTTCCATGCTGTTGCAGAAACTACAAACTGCTTTTTTTCCACTGTGCAGAGGTGTCTTGTTAGGTTGTTTGTTTTTATATTTGTATTTCTTTTTACCAGAAGTGGAATTTTTCTATTGGATGTACAACTTTGGTGTCATCTAACCAAACCCCCTCTCTCTGTCTTTAGGTCTCTTACATGGCTACAGCAAACCAAAACGTATATCTTTAAACCATGATGTTGTTCTTTCCATTCCATTCTAAAGGTGAGATTTGTGTAGGATTAATAGCTGTTCTCCTGACAAACGTCCCCACCTAAGCAGTGAATCATCACAGCCCCTCCAGAGGGCTTCTTGGTTCCTACTCTAATAACGCTGTCATTACCAGCCTAATATTTGAGGTAGATGGATGGGTCTGAGTACGTTTGCACTTAGCCTGTTTAACATATGGAAAACATATTTCAATAAAAATTTCAATGTAAAGAAAATATATATAGCAAATACAGAAAATACACCATCCACCAAATAAAACATCATGAGTTTTTTTTTTTTTTATTAATGCAGTTTTAGTCTACAGTTGTGCAATAATGTCTATTTTTGGATGATAAATGGCTAAATGTGCGCTGTAATATTCTCAGGATCACATTCTCCATGTGTTTAACCCTCACCTGTCTAGTGCATACTTTGGTACGATGCTGATTTATGATGCTATATTTATACTGAGATTAGGTTTCACACCAAAATAAACATTAAAAAATAAGTGACTTCTGAGTGGCTGCTCTGGATTTGATTTATTAGTTTGGACTGAATACAAATGCATATATGAATTTTAAGATTTCTATGTGAAAAATAGTTTTGAAAAGTACACATCATGTTTCTTTCATGCATCATTAAAGCACTTCTTTGTTCGTATTACATAAAGCTTAAAATAAATGGCCGAAGTTTGTGTTTGTTAAGTTTGTGAAGTTTGTGCTTGTGTGGACAAAACCTGCAAAAGTTGAAAGGGGTGTGAGACAAATATTTTAGATTATAGTAGTGAATACTAGTGTTTTTTAAACATGATTTGTGTGTCAATTGTTGATTAATCATAATCAAATAAATCAAGTTTTAAATAAAAAGAGATAATTCTTATGACATTAGGCTAAACAGACAGAAAATGAGTGAAAAATGCAACATGACCAAAGAAGAAAATTTTAAATGACTAACAATCCCATCAAAATGACCTTGAAGCAAATTATAAAGAGAGAAGATTTGGATCCAATGCTGTACATTGCTCCTCATCTCACAGAAAGATCAAAAACACACACAAATAAATCAACATGTACATTATACCTCAGAGACTGCTTCTATTCAGCATTATGCATACTATAAAAGCCCATCCACAGCATGCAAACAGAGGCTAACATAAGGTTTGTAATATAAAAACATTTAGCATTCAGGTCCCTAGGCAATTGATTTAGCTTTTGTTTGTTTTTTCTTATAAAAAGTGCTGCAAGGTTGCTTAGCTGTCATCAGCACATTATCCTGCTGCTCCATTTTGGATATGATTTATAATTTTGTGTTCGCCTTGACTGAAAAATGAAAACGTATCTGCAGACAGTCTGGCTGTGGTGTTTTTTTGGACAGGGTTATTAGAGGAGAATGGAGAGGGGACGAGAGGAAGGGGAGGGGGGGCTTTGGAGGATTTGAGATAAGTGCCGTCTCTTTCTATTCATTACCATATTGGCATTAATGCTCAACTGCCCTGCAGAACCAGTGTGTGTGTGAACACTATGTATGAGAAAGTAACGGGCAATCCAGTGTGAGAAAAAAAAAAAAAAAGTAGTGTTTGCATATATGTGTGTTCATACCAAAAGATGTGCCTTCATCCCCTATGGAAGCCCCATCTAATTGCCCTTTTGTAGTACTAAATAGACTTAAGATCCCTGTGTGACTAAATCTATCTTTGTTCTTTCTTAAATGCTCACTGGTTAAAAAAAAAAAAAAAAAAAATCGGCTTTTTTTTTTTTTTGCAGAATATTTCCTTCTAATTAGAGAGGCACTGTAACAGCCCAACTTGCGCTAAATACTGTTAATCGGGGCTGAGACGCACCCCTCTTGTGGAACAGTGGGTGGTGCATTACTGGAGAAGAGCTCCAAAAATCCCAGCCCTTGTGGAGTTCCAACAATAATTAATGTTTCAAAAATTCCCAAAAATTATGTCGAGGGATTTAGCCCAGTAGCAGCAAAGACTGGCAGAGGGACAGTATGAAGGATGAGGTTGAAAGGGTCAAAGTCTCTAAGGGGTTGTTTTTTTAATTAGCTCACATCTCTCTTGTTGAGGATAAAATGAAGATAAAAAATGGATAAAAGAAATGTAAGAGCTTCTGGGATTTAAGCAAATTTTCCAAATTAGAGCCATCAATTAATAGCATGTTCTGGCACTAAATGGTCATTATATGACTGGTTAGCAATTGAACATAAAAAATGTACATAAAGTAGGGTTTTAATTTTACTTAAAACAAAAAAAATAAAAAAATAATTTTACAGATCTGCTGCTCCGAATTAATTTAATGTACCTAAATCTAAGACAGTGCAGTCAAACGTTGCCTTTATAGTATACAGAATTGATCAAATCTGTTGGCACCACTGGAAAAGATGTGGAAAAAATAAATCATATAAACCAGATATTCATCGCCCATATTTTTAAACTTGTATTAAATAATTCAGCAAAAAATTTTACTACAGAACAATTAGAAATGGAAACAAAACAAAACATATATATACTAAGTTCCTACCCTAACAATGGTATGTAAATAGCATATGCTAATTTCTCATCCTCTCTTCAAATAGGAAAATATATTTTTTTAATCAAGGCAAATCTCTTTAGAAATCTTTATAACTATAAAGATCAAAACCTGAAGTCTCCGATAGTTAAAGTCAGAAACCGGATTTTAAAATTATTACAGTATGCCACTTCTACATTTAAAGGTCTGCATATTTCAGGGCTTTTAACACATCTATCGCAATGTGATGCATGTATAACAGTAATGAATTTCTGGTTGTTCAAAAACATTTTTTTTTACTTGGGTAGCTAAAGCATTTAACTAATTAAATCTACTAATAATTAAAAATGTAAAGTAATTTTTATCATTCAGAACAGACTGAAGTAACCGCATTTCATTTTTCAGAGCCCTAATTCATACCGAGCCATGAAATATGATTACAGAGGAACTTAAATCTAATGTTTAAACAACAGGACCAGTGTAATGACAAAATATTCACTGCTTTTCAATTTTTAATTAATTTGGCATAATGTTTACATTACAAAGGCCTAGCCACTCAGTGACTCATGGCCTTAGCACTCTAAAAGGGATTTTTTTTTTAGCAGGGAGTTTATTGTTGGATAACATCAAAGCTCTTTGTGGTTTATGATAACAAACTGTGTATTAATCAGGCTTAGCCAATCACTGACTGATTATCTTACTGCCTTATAAATGATTTTTATAGATGGGAATCTGTTAGGTTTAAGCTCAGTTTGGTTTGCTTTTGAAAATATGATTTCTTATTTAAAAAATGCTTTTCAGTGCTGAATAAGTGTGGGAAAAAAAACAAAGATTACTATTATAAAACTATTACAAAATTTTTGTACATTTTTAAGATTTTATGAGTACCTTTCATGTCATTTGCGCATAAACATGTGGGGTGCACAGATCAGTCCACCAGCTCATTGATCTATTTTGATTTTCTTTAATTTGGAAGATTTGGGATTAGCTGATACTTGACCAATGAAAGTCTGAAAATCCACCACTGTCAGTGCTATAAACTTTGATTCACAACTGAAGTTTTTTCTTGTTTTTTCGTGTTTCACAGGTACTGTTGAATGTTTCCCAGTAAGTTAAGATTGAAATATCAAAGATGTGTTTTGATCTTATAACAGCTGACAGTGTAATTTCTTTAAAAAATCGGTCAAAATCGGAATTGGAATGTAAGGCTTTGTACATAAAGATCAGTAATCACTAATAGACCAGAAACGTGCAAACTGCACACCCCTATTAAACATACATGATCATGCACGTTGCCAGAAACACAGAAAGCCAAATGCACAAACAATTCACAGAACTTTTAATACAAGCAGCGGTGTACGAGCAAGGAGGGAGAAGCAGGCAGGCAGAGTACAAAGACATGGAAAAGTAGAGAATACTTACCAATCGGAATGACTATTCCCAAAACAGCAACTGTGATGTTGTTCCCTATGAGGTAGTGATCACTTGCAGCTGGATACGGGAGAAGAATAAAAAAAGAAAGATCAGCAGGAGGTGTTGCTCAACACCCATCCACAACCATTTCTTAAAGAATAATTATAGTTTATTTTGACAGAAGGGTATTCTGCAAGAAAAGCATATTTGTATGATAACAAAGCAGGCAGCCCATCTTTGGACTGTTTTTGTTGTTTAAACAGTAAGTGCAAATAAAGTGTGGATGTTTCATGCCAGGATACAATAAAAATGCAATGAGTTTGTTTTTTTTTAATACAAAAAAAACGTTAAAGCAGTGCAAAAAAGCAATGCACCAGAAAGTTTATGAATGCAGCTACAAAATAAATGAAGAGAACCAAGTCATTTATAACAGCTTTCAGCCATGTTAGGAAGCTTCAGATGACCTTAAGCATATATTTATTAAACCCTTTTTAAGGGAGCATAACTTCTCCGCTGATCCTCATTGAGATGTTTCTGCAACGTCAATGGAGTTAATCGGTGGTAAATTCAGTTGACCAACAATGGTTAGAAAAGCCAAATCTATCTATATAAGGTCTGATAGTGCATTTCAGAGCGCAGACCCTAGCATGAAGTCAAATTAGTCTTCTGTAAACCTCAGAGACAGATTTGTCTTGAGGCACAAATCTGGTGAAGGATAGAGAAATATTTCTACTGCTTTGAAGGTCTCATCGACTAAAATGGCCTCCTTCCTGCCAAGAGCATGCGGGCTGTCTAAACTGACTGTCTTAGCGAGATGGACCTTAGAGAAGGGACCAATAACCCCATGGTCATTCTGTCACAGCTTCAGTGTCCCTCTGTGGACAGAGAAGATCCTTCCAGAGGCACAACCATCTCTGCAACAATCCACCAATCAGGGTTGTATTGTACATTGGTCGGATGAAAGCCTCTCCTTTAGGAAATCATAACTATCCCTACAGTGAATACAGAGATGTACAAAAGTATACTGCATGAAAATCTGTTCTAGAGTAGTCTCGACTAAGACTGGTGCGACTAAGAATGGTCATCCAAACAATAAAAGCCAACACTGGCTTCAAAACTTCTCAGTAAATGTCCTGAAGTGGCTAAACCAAAGTCCAGATGTGAATCGCTTTTATCGTTTAAGGAAAATTCTGAAAATGGCCGTACATGGATCTCCTATCTCCTATCTCCCATCCTAAATGACTGAATTTAAAATGTACTGCAGGGAAAAAATTGGCAAAACTACCTAAAGTTAAGAGAGCTAAACTTGTGGCATGTTATTTAAAAAGACTTCAGGCTGTAATTACAGCCAAGTGGCTTAATAAAGTAATAAAATTACCTCTATAACATCAAAAGTAACCCAAGTAGGTATTAAAGAGATTTGAGAGTCAAGGATAATCAAACTTAAAGTGAAAATCCCTAAAACCAATCTAAGCAAATCTTTCATAAAATCAAGAAATAAAATAATTATTTATAAATTAAATAACGATAGATTAAGCAATACAATGCTAAAGCAATACTTTGAATATGAAGGCACATCTTTAAAGGCCTAAAATTCAGACTTTTTATAATTCCTGCAAAAAGTTTTTTCTGAGGAAGAAGCCATCAGCTCAGGGCTAAGCAACCAATAAAAAGAGATAATGGGAGAGCTAGACCATATCATAGTGCCTAAACTGAATTCCTAATCATTTTAAATCAAGCACATCATTATACTAGAAATGTCTATTTTTCATAAATGTTAACAAGCTCTAACTTTACTCATATCTATCTCACATCTAAACAGTCGGTCAGGGCCTTCAAAGCCTTTACTGCTGGCCTAAAATCAATACGGAACACTTACCAACATTCAAAACCTAAACTTTAATTTCCTTCTATCAAACTGTATTCATTCATTCCAAACAATCCATTCTCTTAATTTTGTAGCACTTCTCTTGGCTGTGCTGCTTCTATTACATTTATGTGGCTGCTATATTTTTTTGTGCAATCAGATTTCAGACTTAATTCCTTGCTATATCAATCAAATTTGCCCAGGGCCTTCAGAATCAGTAGTGCTGGCTGTTGACACCTTCATAATATTAGTGAGGAATGTTTTCTTCAATCAATTAAATGTAGCGGGCCCACTGCAAACGTCAGCATTTTCTGTCCTCTGATTGGTCAGTTAGAGCAAAACCTTTACAGCTAAGTTAAGGTAGCACAAATCTGCATTTTAGATTTACTTTTATTAAAAGTTTTTTTGGGCCTCAATTGCAGATACTTCATGGTGATACTGATACTTCTGCACAAAGACAGAAGGGTGGATTGTTTTTATAAATAATCAGCATCTCTGGTCAGTGTGATATATATTTTATTTTCATGCTTTATGCTCTATTTTATTTGGTAATTACATGCATAATATTAAACCCGAACAGCTCCTGGTGCTGAAAATGTGGTGGAGCTGTGGTTATAGAGTAGAGGATTGCCTTTGTCCTAACTGGGCTTCTTGCCTTATTGTTCTCTGTATTCACCCTCACACTAATCTTCCTCTCTGTTATACCCACGCTTGTTACATTTCATATTTGAATACAATAATATATAAATATAAAAGTGGTGATATTAACCCCTTGTTGAAAGCAAAAAACCCTTTGTATTACCAAGATAACATGCTCTTACGTTGGTTAAGATTAAGTTGAAGGGTGGCCAGTGAAGGCCTAAGTACCAGTTGCACCGCCCTTCACTGCATCTAAAGCTTTTCAAAAATTGCACTGAATAAAAGAGAGATTTACATTTTCAGTTAGACACGGTCAATAATCTCTTAAAAATAAAAATGATACAATTAATTTGGAATTTAATATTAACTGTCTGAATAACTACTTTAGCATAAGGATCTCAGAATCCTCTTGGACGTTTCATTTTAATATGGCAGGCGACCCACTGTGGAAGCTCAGAGCTGTTCTCACTAGACCTATGGTTCTATTGAACCATGTCAAACTGGCCTTATGAAAAGCAGTTAAAGAAAGATAGTTTACATCAGAGGAGGGCAGGCTGTCCTCTATACAGAAACATCTGTTCATTTCAGGCACGTTCTCCGACATCTCAATAAAAGCACTTGAACATGCATGAATAAAAAGGACGTATAAACACCAGTTTTGAAAGTAACTTTTTAAAACTTTGATATATGAATAGTTGATGCCAAATTCTAAACATGCTTTTGAGTCTCCACTTACCATCAGCTCTTAACCCATATGGTTCTTACAGGAGCTTAGGTACTAACCCCTCTCTAAATCTGACTATTAACAGCAGGCTCACGTTTTGCCAAAGTCTGATCAGATGGCTAGAGTAAAGTCAAGTGAGGAAGATTAGCAGAACAGATCACACTGCTTGCTCAGCATACTGATTGGCTCATTCTAGAAAGAAGCCATGACGTTCTGTGCATAAAAAAAGGCACCAACGACAGCTTACATATGAAAAACATTACTTTATCTAATGCAATTAATACATAAATAAAAAAAGTCACATATTTAAACATGTGAATAGACTATTCTAGACAGCACTCCAATACCAGCAAATTCTGAGTCAGAGGATAGGATCTAGTCTTTTGCTAAAGTATGACGATGTCCAATGGATCTAAATTTCCATAAGATGGATTGAAAAAATCTTATTAAATAAACAAGCTGTTATAGAAGGCAGAGGCCTGGGTAGCAGGCAGTAACAGAAAGAGTAATGCTTCACTACCATTGAGACTATAAATGATGGACTGTAAATAACAAATAAAACTTCCTATTGATATGTTTACACATTAAAATATATAGAAGAAAAATCCAGTGTACTGTATAAAGTTTCTTTAAAAAACAGATCGGTAAGAGTCATTTGGAGATGAGAACAATAACAGGTGGTTAGATTTACAATTGAGCTTTTACAAGAGTTTTCACATTATGTAAGTTTTTACTGAATAATGTCTTCAAACTAGCCTTTTTATATGACCCTTTACAACAAAAACATAATTTGTTCAGATCAATACCTTAGTAGTTAATGCAGTTGCCTTTTAAAACCTCTAGTCTATTTTCCTTAATTTACTTCGGGTCAGAAGTTACTGCGTTTTTGTGGATGTGACGTCATTGTAAATAGGTCTGACCTAGTAAACAATCAAAGCAATATATTGCAAAGGAATTTTGTGGATGCTCAGAAGTGACCTGCATCCAGCTAAACTCAGACACCAATGGCAACTCCAGGTAAGGTTAAGTTAAGGACAAGTGACAGACGAGAATTAGCAGTAGAGTGCTGCAGGTCTATTTTTTGGCCACAGGTGGCTGTATAATTAGAAAACTCCGTAAAGCCTCTTTAAGGACAGGACTTTAAGGTATAGTGGAGGATGTTTATTTTCCAGGTGGATCATCAAAATAAGTGGTCCTCCTAATTGTCAATCATTCTGGTGATATGTTTAAATAAGGATGTCCTACGTGCTCGTCCTCATCTTCAATTAGCGGTGGTGAGTCTGACAAAGTGGAAAAATTGCAAATCTTCTTTTGGAAAGTAAGCTTGTATGAACGATGCAAACAGCAACTTTTAAACAGAGCAAGCAAAAGAAGAAATAGGCTCCTGCATGCTCTTGCGTGTGTTTAATCGACGTTTACTCTGGGGAGCGGGTACAGGGGTGTGCGTGTGCATTTCTTTTTTTTTAGGTGGAATAAAAAAGGTTTATCGTGAAAATCCACTATACCTTTAACAAAACAACTAATACCTGTTTTCGTTTTCACTTGGTAACAAATCTAGCTAAAAGATGACCTACTACAAGATAAAGGTGGAGGGTTCAAATCTAAGACTTTTATGATGTCTTTTCCTAAACCTCTGGCTTTTCCACACCTGTCCCAGAGTGGTACATGTAAACCAGCTGATGCAGACAGACTTGACAGTGCTCACCGACTTGAAAATTGTAACTCATGGGTTTCCAGACACATGTTTTTCGTGCCCCATTTTTTTTTAGTGCGTGTCTTACGTGTTGCATTTGTGGAGCAGAGAGAAAGCTGACAGCTTCAGAGACTTGGAGACAAACACTGCCTTGCGTCTTTGGGCCTCTTGAAAAGCAAAGCCCCTAAAGTGATGCAGCTGGCTTACTTTCAAATTCCTAGGAAATCACTTCCACCCTTAACTTTTTTCCATCCCATCAGTTCTTATCTCTGTAGCTGTATGTTTTTTTTCTTTCAGTCACACCAACCAATGTTTTATATATCTGTGGTCTCGTTCCTTTTCAATTTGGTTTATTCATTAATATCATTTATGGACAATCTGTGCTTTTAGTTAAATATTCAGCTCAGAATATCAAGTAATCAAGAGTTTAAAAAAGACATAGAAAATAAGATACTTTATTAAAATCCATTGATGTCCTTGTTCCCTTTATGTTTTATCCCTTTGCTAAAGGCCACAGGCAGCTGTTATGACATAGACAGACCTTATTTTTAGTGCATTTTTTCTAAGTGCTCAATCTCTTTTCAGTTATAGCCAAGATCCTTTTCTCCTTGGCCACACCTGAAAGTGTCTACAAGTAACTTTCAGTTTTTTATTTGAATCAGAGAGAAAAATGAGATTTATGAACTGCATGTTAAACTTGAGGCATAAGTTAAAAAAAGTTAAAATCTGTGAAAAGCTATTCATGAAAAACTGATTTTTTTTTCTCATAATAATGACTCTCTTTGACTTCATGCAAAACTAATATTATCTAATCTAGTTGAAGAATTTTGAGACGTCTTGTAGCTGAATTGCAGAGGGTAAATAAATGGCAGCAACTTTAACTAAAGAAAATGCTTTATACTGTTAAAACTGGAAATGTAATGATCAATAAAGTGCATGTTCGGCTACCAAAATGGAGTATTTATGACCTTATATGAGTTCACACAAGGTTTGTGGTGCATACAATAAATGTTATGTTTCATTTCAGCCAATAACACCTGTTTTTAGATATAATTTGTTATTTGACAAGATAAGAAACAGTGTGAGAGCAGCAACAGGTACCTTGACTGTACTGTCCTTGACTTTTGCAGTGGTGGCATATATAAAAAGGAGTCATTCTGCTGGCTGATTGAAATCTAAAATTATTTTCATTATTTACTTTTGCAAGTTGCCTTGATGGTAAGGAGCTTGAGATCTTTATGCTTTGAAGGACTCTATTCCTTAGATTCCTCCAACACCTCTATAGGATTCACATCACATCTCCAATACATTAATACTTTAGCAATGAAGAAACATGTTAGTAAAATGAAAAGACTGCTTTAAAGCCTAATCTATCAATGGTATGAAAAACTTAGGCTTAGATGTATGTGCCATTTTAAAAGGTTGCCGTTTTATTGCTATGGATTTTTTTTTACTTGACCAATAAATCAGCAGTAGCCTGGTACTGCTGGAGACAATGCAATACATACAACAGAGTGCTATATGTTTATGTTAAGAGGCACAGACAGCTTAAAATGTTTTTTTGCCTCATATTTTTTATTTTTTTTTGACTGTAGAACTGAGGCACATCTGTCCACTGGTGTCTGGAAAGGTTACTGTATCAAAACGAAATTATCCACTTTAATTATCCATTTTAAAACAACCAAACAGATTTAGTTGTATAAATTTTGGTTTGGATTTGGTTTTGGAACTGATGTGGATGAGTAACAATCCTCTGAATAGATAAGGTTATCAATTAGAAATCAATATAAATGATGCTCCAAACATCCCACATAAATGTGATGTTTTCTTCCACATCAATGTCCTTTAGTGTGTGCAAGTATTGCTAATAAGCATAAATATATATATCCATCTCTCCATTTATCCATACATATCTATATCTATCTTTCTTTTTTTCAGAAAAATATCCCCAATCAAAATTCTTAAATAAATTTTTGTCTGCCTCGCAGAAATGTGCTGAAAGGTATTCTAGTTTATTTTAAGATGTCATGCTCCATTGAAATCCCGTCTGAATACAAATCGTTTGCTTCTACAGTCGAAGAATACAGAACTTGAGAACAAGAAATAGGTCTTTTGAAAACTTGACACTGAGAAAAACTTATGATGTGAAGTCAGACATGATGACACATGATCTACAGCACAGTAGACCCTCACTTTAACTTTGCATTAACAATGTTTAGTTTCTGCATCCAAATTCAAGTATTATATCTTCATTACTTTGTAAACACTTAATAATGGTGTTTAAACCTATTGTCTCCAAATCCAGTTAATGCTCTCTGTTGTCCGTATGAAAAACATGTCAAGTCTTCATGATAGAAAGACAGAAACAGAAAGAGGAAGAGTCACAAAGTAAGGAAGAGTGATGAGCAGTGACTGTTTAAATTCCAGCCAACTATCGTTTGTTAGCTCTGACACCTCTGTCAGACTGGTGACAAGGGAATAGGAATAAAAAGGCTAAGGCATTTACTTGAGAGGGTTTTTGCTGTGAATAAGTGAGAAAAAAGAGAACAAGAAGAGGTCACACAGCAGATAGACAGATGGTCAGAAGGAGAGATGAAGGAGAAGGAAAGGCGGTTGATGGGAATATTGGTTTTTAGCTTCCTGCTGCCATAATGGCAGGTGGTAATAATAGCGTGGCTTCACACACACACTGTGCTTTCACTTCAAAGATAGTCCAGCTCACCATCATACATACCTCTGTGGGAAAGGTTAGCATTGGTCTCTCTTTGAATGCTGTCTGGGGCCACTGGTCCTAGTAAGGGTGTGTGTGGGGACGTCTGAATGTTGCTGCTCAAACTGGTTGTTTCTGTGCTTGTGGCAGCTTGTGTCACAGATGGCTCTGTACTCCTGCTGTTACTGGGGGTCTGAGAAGTTGTTGCTGTCATGTAATGCCTGACTGTGGACCTTGGTGGGGGGGCAGCAGAGGTGGAAGTTTCAATGGTTGTGGGAGTTGTGGTGGTGGTGCTGGTAGCTGGGGTGGTAGTGGTTGTTGTGGTGGTTGTTGTTGTAGTTGTTGTGGTGGTTGGGGCAGCAGTGGTGGTTGTCCTGATTCGAACTGGAAATAAAACAAAACAAAAGACAATAAGGAGTACTTTTTACTTTAGACTGCGAAAGGATTTGGATTCTCTTTTTTTTATTAAAAATAAAAAAATAAATAAATTAAACAGTTCTATTAAACACCAAGACACATATGAAAAGAAACAAAAACATCAATATTCTGAGAGTATCTGTTTGTAAGGGAACCAGTATTGCATGCTATTCAGCCTATTTTCTTTGACTATTTTACATTTTAAATTTAGAAAGCGCAAGTGTTGCTTGAACAAGATTCTTTCATTGGCGAGGGGAAGTTCTCAGAGTAATGCATAAAGGGGAAACACATCTTTACATATTCATAGAACTCATTATAGTACATATAGTCATTTATAACAAAATCATTGATACTAAGCAGAGAATAATTTTACCTTAGAACTGCGTGACTAAACCTCCATGTTTGCTCTCAAAGAGAGTGGACAAAGAGTGGGCCCCAAGCAATGCCCTGTCGCTCCTATAGTATCTACATATCTTGCTTATCTATGATAGAATAGAAAGCTTACTCAGCATTGAGAGCTTGGCTCTCCTCAAAGCCGAAATCTGCAGATTCCTGCACCCAAAATTAACATTTAACAACATAGTCTCCAAACCATCTAACATAAAGCATACATAAAGAACACAGTTAATATTTAACCACATCTATCTCTAACAGTGTAATAATTAGTAATTGGTCTTGATTTAATTTTACTGAAAATAAAGTATGTATTGCTGGCCTTTGCTATATTTATAGGGCTAGTAAAACTAAAATTAAAAGGCTCATGAGGCAACTGAGCCTTTTATGAAGAAACCTTTATGTAAATATTATCCTTTGTACTTCAGACTTACAATTCAAGCTAGCAGGTAACAAAGAACTTTAGGGTCAAATATTTTAATTTTAGACTTTTCAAACCACAGAATAATTCCAAAAGATTATTTTTCTTAACCTAAGCATTCAGAGATCCTAAGCTGGCTTATTATATTGGAGAACCATCTTTTTACTCTCCGAATGTCATTTCAGCCCATGTCAGCACAAGACTCATTTTATTATGTATAATGACACTTTTAGCAGCCTTACCCAGCATATTCGCCCAATTTTGTTCTAAACCTGTTAAATACATTTTGCACCAACTTTTAGCCAAAGATAAGGTATGTGGAGATCCACATTTCTACCGTAATACTGACATTTTGCCTGTTTTCCTGGTTTTCCATTATGGTGCTGCCTTAAAAAAACTCAACAAGTACAGCTCAATTTAAAATGTCATATACTATTAGATTCTTACAAAAGCCATTGTTTTATAATTTAGCTGTTTCTACAGCTTAAACAAATATTTGCTTTAGCAAGTGCCGATTATTTAAGCAAAGGATGTTTAAGCTTGTAATGTAAAGCAAATAAATCTATTTTACTACTTGGTAAGTTTGCAGTCAGTCATAGAAGCAAATTTCTCTTACTGGCTGCTACTTTTTGTTGTCAAAATAAATAAACAGTTAAACATTTCTTACACTAAGTTGGAGATAATTTTGGCTTTTAATTGATTTTTTTTTTCTCCACAGACTCTTTCTTTCCAGCTATGCTTAGAGCTGCAGATTTGATTACATTTAGATGTATGTTAGATTTTATGAGCTTTGAGAAAACCAGATTTAATTTTTTATTGCATTTGTTTGCTGTTGAGAAGTTTTTAATCCAATTACGTACAAAACCTGAATTTGCAAATTTCAGGTCCAACGCTGTTATACCATTACATTTTGCAAATAAATCTCTAGTACTGTATTTTGTTAATCTTCACATTTAAAAGGTATTTTAAAGGTCAGAGATTTCCAAACTTTGAAAGATTACAAAAATACATAATTAACCCCCCCACTCGTCCCGAAAACTAACAAACAACAAAAGCTGCATCATTTAACATAAAGTCATAAAGCCTTTGTCTGATCACCTTTTCTGCATATGCTCTAATGTGTTTGGTACTTTTAGGTAATTTTACTGCTTCAAGCTGTAGACATTTAAAGCAGCCGAGAAGAGGTGTTGAAATTTAGTTTTACTCCATAAAAAGTGACAGCTCAGCAGCAGTTCTTGTATTTTAAAAAGAAATCTAAAGCTTCCAGTCCGTGTGCATTCAGTGCTCAACCATCCCCCCGTCCCCTCCCAGAGCAACACTGAATGATGGCCCACATACATCATAATCATCTCATTCTCCCTTTTCCCTGAGTCAGCTGCCTGTGCCTCACCTGCTAAAGTGTGCTGTGTGAAAACAGAGCGGCTCTATTAAGGATAGCAACCCCACAAATGTTGCGACTCCATAGAGTCAGTGGACGAACCGAGCTGCGAAATAGGGTCAGTGAAATAATGGAGTTGTCTTGGGGACACACAAGAAGAATCTCTGACCCATTTACCGGAATAGTTTCCTCTTTTTTGGAGACGACTGCATTTAATTTCAATACAATCAACGCAAACAATTTGGGTGCATCACACAGCATAGAGGCAGCATAAGGCAAACTGCATTTGAATAGGCCAACTTGTCATTAGGATATTTTTATGTCAGTAAACATAAAAGTTTAACTGTTAAACCAGCTGCTTTCCATTTAACAGCTGGGACTTTACTTTCAGCTATCACTGAAATGACATAAATAAAACCCTAAGAGAACCTTACATGCAAAAGATGAACATGCTTTTATAGATACAATTAAGACTTTGCTTTAAAGTTATCGTTGTGTGTATGAGAACCTTCCTTAGCAGCTTAATAGCTGTTTGAACAGACACTCCATCACCATATGTGATATGTTATTACAGCAGTGCCCGTCTCCAGTGACATTATCTTGTACAGTTCCTTCTATTACGCGGTTCTCTGGACGGTATGATTCATTGGGTTGAGGGGACATACCTACAACACAGCGTCTCATGTCTGGACCGAGCTCCATACCATCGGGACAGGCGCAGGTGTACTTTGGAGAGTGGTCTGTGATCTGAGGAGCCTTTAGACAGAGATACTCACAGCCCCCGTTTGGTAAAGTTCCCATATTGCAGGTGTCAGGGGCTTAGGAGACAAAAAAAAAAAAAAAAGTATAATAAAATATTATAACCAACTTAAAATTACTGTTACAACATATATAAGTTTGTTATTGTGCTTCACTGGATGGAAGGTCAGGAATTCCAGAAGCCTTCATACATCTAAATATTTAGATGATCCAACAATGAAAAACATATGAGCCATAGATGATACACATATTTAAAAGTTTAACTCTGAACAAAGCTTTAAGATATCTTTAACAGTGGGAGATCTGCGTCCATAATTCCTTTATTTACACAGCAGTTAATCAGCATAATTAATCAGAGCATTGAAAAACAATTAATACCTCTGGACTCTGTTTTTTCTGCTGCAATTATTATTTTTTTTGTTAATTCTTTGCAAAATATTTCAGTCTCAGTATGAATATAGAGCATCTGCCAAAAGTGTGTAAATTCTTGACTCATTATTAAAAGTGTGGACTTCAACTTCTAACACATCAATATATTATAATCTAAACCAATTGTTGTAGTTCTGGTTGTAATCTAAGATTTGATAACATGCTAAAAAAATTAAATAAATATATTCCATCATTCATCTGACACCCTTGTCCCAATTGGGGTCGCAAGGGGTGCTGGTGTCTATATCGCCAGCTGTCTACGGGCGAGGCGTTGCCATTGAGAAGCAATAAATATATAATTTTTTCCAATTCACAATTCTGTCCTGTTTTTTTTTAAGCAATCACAGAAAAAAAAAAAATGTTCTAAGGTTTGTGGCTTTAAGGTAACAAAATATGAAAGGAGTTCAAATATTCATATTAGTTACGGTATAAAGGGCACTGTGAAAGTGCTCATTTGCAGGCAAAAGCTCAAAGACCGTTTTAAATATTCTACACAACCATAAAATATTTAAATGGAGTCTTTTAGACCTCAATGCAGACTCATGGAATTTTTTTATGATTTGCTGGTTGTGTGGTAAAGCCCCTGAAATAGGTCAGGTTGCACTTGTCTTAACCTTTAATTTCCTGTTTCTTTCTTGTTATATAGATCTGGAGTTCTTAGGGAATAATCAAGATCAGTGCCACTCACTGCTCAAGTTTTGACACATAGGAAGCATATTTATGCTCAGTTTTCAGGATCAATACTGAAAGGATACAAGGTTGCGTGATTTTCACAAATATTGGCAAGCTTTCAGTGAGAAAACATACCACATTAATACCTAACTGCATTTATAGAGAAATCAGTGACACTCATTCAAATTAAGAGGTCTTTCATGTAAAACAGCTTTTGAGTTTATAAGTGTCAGGGTATTTTGATCATTGTCTATGAGTTTCTGTTTTCCTTGGGATAAAATAATGTGAAAGAGGCTCACGTCTCTTTACATGGTAAAGATTGCAGAGCCAACCTATAACCCATAATGGGTGTCTTCACTTGTACATCAAGATAAGAAATTAATTTAGCATCTTAAAGAAAAAAATTAAATTTTCTAATATCTATAGTCTGAGCAAAAAAAAAAAAAAACTACAAAAAACAGCAAACTTAAAACGCCGGGAACCGTCACAAGCCTGGACATAATTTTTTTCTTTCTTGTGCACATAGAGACGTGCACAGTAACAGAGCCTAAACCAAATCTCCAAAGAACACAGCTTTATTGTTATATAATACTTCTGTCACAAGGAGTTGAAGGGATTTTTTGTCATCATTTCTAGGGATGCCACTAAAATGAACCCTGGATCTTCTCACCCTGTCCTCCATGTCAGTAGATTTTCTTCCTCTATTTTCTGTGAAATAAATGAAAAAAATCTACGCCTGTGTTAAGAAAAAATACAAGAACAAACAAGCAAAAAAAAAAGAAGCTGTTTTTGAAAAGTGTTTTTTTTTTTTAGACAGCAGATATTTAATTAAAATAAGTAGCTCTAGTAGCCGTTGTTTGAATTTGACAGTTCTCTGAAGTGTCTTTTGTCGTTTTTAAAAACAAAGGAACTTGACTGAATTGGTTATGCTCTATGTTTTATTTGATTTTTTTTTGTCTTCGAAGATAAACATTGTTCAAATGTTTCTTGTAAATAAAATTTAATGGAATAAGAAAAATTAAGACTATAACAACCGACCAATTACACGCTTGTAAACACGCTGCAGTTCATTAAATAAGAGGAGACCTTCCAGAAAAATACCAGTTATAAAGGGGAAGCCTATTAGAAAAAAATATAAAAAAAGGAAGTAGTTAGGGAAAAT